>NC_056732.1:333666011-333966011 GCF_019279795.1 Protopterus annectens
CCTGAGCAACAGGTATATCTGATTTAAAACACAGGACAGAAACCAAACAATACAGATGCAGGAATACTTTGGCCAGATGAAACTAGTTCTGAAAACTTACTGCCACTAAGAAAACAGACAAGGCCTCCAGACAAAGGATTTCACTACAACTGAGGTCAACACTAAGAGATATACAGCTATAACACACAAGAAGAAGAATAAGTACAGTTGTACAGATTACAGAGATATTAAATCAAAATGCAGACAAAAATGAGAATAAACACTTATCTTTTCTCAATATCACAGCTGGCAGTAGGTCAATCTCTCTGCAGCAGCCTGAGCAACAGGTATATCTGATTTAAAACACAGGACAGAAACCAAACAATACAGATGCAGGAATACTTTGGCCGGATGAAACTAGTTCTGAAAACTTACTGCCACTAAGAAAACAGACAAGGCCTTCAGACAAAGGATTTCACTACAACTGAGGTCAACACTAAGAGATATACAGCTATAACACACAAGAAGAAGAATAGGTACAGTTGTACAGATTACAGAGATATTAAATCAAAATGCACACAAAAAATGAGAATAAACACTTATCTTTTCTCAGTATCACAGCTGGCAGTAGGTCAATCTCTCTGCAGCAGCCTGAGCAACAGGTATATCTGATTTAAAACACAGGACAGAAACCAAACAATACAGATGCAGGAAACTTTGGCCAGATGAAACTAGTTCTGAAAACTTACTGCCGCTAAGAAAACAGACAAGGCCTCCAGACAAACAATTTCACTACAACTGAGGTCAACACTAAGAGATATACAGCTATAACACACAAGAAGAAGAATAAGTACAGTTGTACAGATTACAGAGATATTAAATCAAAATGCAGACAAAAATGAGAATAAACACTTATCTTTTCTCAATATCACAGCTGGCAGTAGGTCAATCTCTGCAGCAGCCTGAGCAACAGGTATATCTGATTTAAAACACAGGACAGAAACCAAACAATACAGATGCAGGAATACTTTGGCTGGATGAAACTAGTTCTGAAAACTTACTGCCACTAAGAAAACAGACAAGGCCTTCAGACAAAGGATTTCACTACAACTGAGGTCAACACTAAGAGATATACAGCTATAACACACAAGAAGAAGAATAAGTACAGTTGTACAGATTACAGAGATATTAAATCAAATGCAGACAAAAATGAGAATAAACACTTATCTTTTCTCAATATCACAGCTGGCAGTAGGTCAATCTCTCTGCAGCAGCCTGAGCAACAGGTATATCTGATTTAAAACACAGGACAGAAACCAAACAATACAGATGCAGGAATACTTTGGCCGGATGAAACTAGTTCTGAAAACTTACTGCCACTAAGAAAACAGACAAGGCCTCCAGACAAAGGATTTCACTACAACTGAGGTCAACACTAAGAGATATACAGCTATAACACACAAGAAGAAGAATAAGTACAGTTGTACAGATTACAGAGATATTAAATCAAAATGCAGACAAAAATGAGAATAAACACTTATCTTTTCTCAATATCACAGCTGGCAGTAGGTCAATCTCTCTGCAGCAGCCTGAGCAACAGGTATATCTGATTTAAAACACAGGACAGAAACCAAACAATACAGATGCAGGAATACTTTGGCTGGATGAAACTAGTTCTGAAAACTTACTGCCACTAAGAAAACAGACAAGGCCTCCAGACAAAGGATTTCACTACAACTGAGGTCAACACTAAGAGATATACAGCTATAACACACAAGAAGAAGAATAAGTACAGTTGTACAGATTACAGAGATATTAAATCAAAATGCAGACAAAAAATGAGAATAAACACTTATCTTTTCTCAATATCACAGCTGGCAGTAGGTCAATCTCTGCAGCAGCCTGAGCAACAGGTATATCTGATTTAAAACACAGGACAGAAACCAAACAATACAGATGCAGGAATACTTTGGCCAGATGAAACTAGTTCTGAAAACTTACTGCCACTAAGAAAACAGACAAGGCCTCCAGACAAAGGATTTCACTACAACTGAGGTCAACACTAAGAGAAATACAGCTATAACACACAAGAAAAAGAAAGTACAGTTGTACAGATTACAGAGATATTAAATCAAAATGCAGACAAAAATGAGAATAAACACTTATCTTTTCTCAATATCACAGCTGGCAGTAGGTCAATCTCTCTGCAGCAGCCTGAGCAACATGTATATCTGATTTAAAACACAGGACAGAAACCAAACAATACAGATGCAGGAATACTTTGGCCGGATGAAACTAGTTCTGAAAACTTACTGCCACTAAGAAAACAGACAAGGCCTCCAGACAAAGGATTTCACTACAACTGAGGTCAACACTAAGAGATATACAGCTATAACACACAAGAAGAAGAATAAGTACAGTTGTACAGATTACAGAGATATTAAATCAAAATGCAGACAAAAATGAGAATAAACACTTATCTTTTCTCAATATCACAGCTGGCAGTAGGTCAATCTCTGCAGCAGCCTGAGCAACAGGTATATCTGATTTAAAACACAGGACAGAAACCAAACAATACAGATGCAGGAATACTTTGGCCAGATGAAACTAGTTCTGAAAACTTACTGCCACTAAGAAAACAGACAAGGCCTCCAGACAAAGGATTTCACTACAACTGAGGTCAACACTAAGAGATATACAGCTATAACACACAAGAAGAAGAATAAGTACAGTTGTACAGATTACAGAGATATTAAATCAAATTGCAGACAAAAATGAGAATAAACACTTATCTTTTCTCAATATCACAGCTGGCAGTAGGTCAATCTCTCTGCAGCAGCCTGAGCAACATGTATATCTGATTTAAAACACAGGACAGAAACCAAACAATGCAGATGCAGGAATACGTTGGCCAGATGAAACTAGTTCTGAAAACTTACTGCCACTAAGAAAACAGACATGGCCTCCAGACAAAGGATTTCACTAAAACTGAGGTCAACACTAAGAGATATACAGCTATAACACACAAGAAGAAGAATAAGTACAGTTGTACAAATTACAGAGATATTAAATCAAAATGGAGACAAAAAATGAGAATAACCACTTATCTTTTCTCAATATTACAGCTGGCAGTAGGTCAATCTCTGCAGCAGCCTGAGCAACAGGTATATCTGATTTAAAACACAGGACAGAAACCAAACAATACAGATGCAGGAATACTTTGGCCAGATGAAACTAGTTCTGAAAACTTACTGCCACTAAGAAAACAGACAAGGCCTCCAGACAAAGGATTTCACTACAACTGAGGTCAACACTAAGAGATATACAGCTATAACACACAAGAAGAAGAATAAGTACAGTTGTACAGATTACAGAGATATTAAATCAAAATGCAGACAAAAATGAGAATAAACACTTATCTTTTCTCAATATCACAGCTGGCAGTAGGTCAATCACTCTGCAGCAGCCTGAGCAACAGGTATATCTGATTTAAAACACAGGACAGAAACCAAAAAATACAGATGCAGGAATACTTTGGCCAGATGAAACCAGTTCTGAAAACTTACTGCCACCAAGAAAACAGACAAGGCCTCCAGACACAGGATTTCACTACTACTGAGGTCAACACTAAGAGATATACAGCTATAACACACAAGAAGAAGAATAAGTACAGTTGTACAGATCACAGAGATTTTAAATCAAATTGCAGACAAAAAATGAGAATAAAGACTTATCTTTTCTCAATATCACAGCTGGCAGTATGTCAATCTCTCTGCAGCAGCCTGATCAACAGGTATATCTGATTTAAAACACAGGACAGAAACCAAACAATACAGATGCAGGAATACTTGGGCCGGATGACACCAGTTCTAAAAATTTACTGCCACTATGAAAACAGACAAGGCATCCAGACAAAGGATTTCACTACAACTGAGGTCAACACTCAGAGAAATACAGCTATAACACACAAGAAGAAGAATAAGTACAGTTGTACAGATAACAGAGATATTAAATCAAAATGCAGACAAAAATGAGAATAAACACTTATCTTTTCACAATATCACAGCTGGCAGTAGGTGAATCGCTCTGCAGCAGCCTGAGCAACAGGTATATCTGATTTAAAACACAGGACAGAAACCAAACAATATAGATGCAGGAATACTTTGGCCAGATGAAACTAGTTCTGAAAACTTACTGCCACTAAGAAAACAGACAAGGCCTCCAGACAAAGGATTTCACTACAACTGAGGTCAACACTAAGAGATATACAGCTATAACACACAAGAAGAAGAATAAGTACAGTTGTACAGATTACAGAGATATTAAATCAAATTGCAGACAAAAAATGAGAATAAAGACTTATCTTTTCTCAATATCACAGCTGGCAGTAGGTCAATCTCTCTGCAGCAGCCTGAGCAACAGGTATATCTGATTTAAAACACAGGACAGAAACCAAACAATACAGATGCAGGAATACTTTGGCCAGATGAAACTAGTTCTGAAAACTTACTGCCACTAAGAAAACAGACAAGGCCTCCAGACAAAGGATTTCACTACAACTGAGGTGAACACTAAGAGATATACAGCTATAACACACAAGAAGAAGAATAAGTACAGTTGTACAGATTACAGAGATATTAAATCAAAATGCAGACAAAAATGAGAATAACCACTTATCTTTTCTCAATATCACAGCTGGCAGTAGGTCAATTTCTCTGCAGCAGCCTGAGCAACAGGTATATCTGATTTAAAACACAGGGCAGAAACCAAACAATACAGATGCAGGAATACTTTTGCCAGATGAAACTAGTTCTGAAAACATACTGCCACTAACAAAACAGACAAGTCCTCCAGACGAAGGATTTCCCTTCAACTGAGGTCAACACTCAGAGAAATACAGCAATAACACACAAGAAGAAGAATAAGTACAGTTGTACAGATTACAGAGATATTAAATCAAAATGCAGACTAAAAATGAGAATAAACACTTATATTTTCTCAATATCACAGCTAGCAGTAGGTCTATATTTCTGCATCAGCCTGAGCAAGAGGTATATCTTATTTAAATCACAGCACAGAAACCAAACAATACAGATGCAGGAATACTTTAACCAGATGAAACCAGTTCTGAAAACCTGCTGCCACCAAGAAAACAGACAAGGCCTTCAGACAAAGGATTTCACTGCAATTGAGATCAACACTAAGAGATATACAACTATAACACACAAGAAGAAAGAAAAGTACAGTTGTACTGATTACAGCAATATTAAATAAAAATGCAGGCAAAAAAATGATAAAAAACACTTATCTTTTCTCAATATCACAGCTGGCGGTAAGTCAATCTCTCTACAGCAGCCTGAGCAACAGGTATATCTGATTTAAAACACAGGACAGAAAGCAAACAATGCAGATGCAGGAATACATTGGCCAGATGAAACTAGTTCTGAAAACTTACTGCCACTAAGAAAACAGACAAGGCCTCCAGACAAAGGATTTCACTACAACTGAGGTCAACACTAAGAGATATACAGCTATAACACACAAGAAGAAAAAGTACAGTTGTACAGATTACAGAGATATTAAATCAAAATGCAGATAATAAATGAGAATAAACACTTATCTTTTCTCAATATCACAGCTGGCAGTATGTCAATCTCTCTGCAGCAGCCTGAGCAACAGGTATATCTGATTTAAAACACAGGACAGAAACCAAACAATACAGATGCAGGAATACTTTGGCCGGATGACACCAGTTCTGAAAATTTACTGCCACTATGAAAACTGACAAGGCCTGCAGACAAAGGATTTCACTACAACTGAGGTCAACACTAAGAGATATACAGCTATAACACACAAGAAGAAGAATAAGTACAGTTGTACAGATTATGAAGATATTAAATCAAAATGCAGACAAAAAATGAGAATTAACACTTATCTTTTCTCAATAACACAGCTGGCAGTATGTCAAACTCTCCACAGCAGTCTGAGCAACAGGTATATCTGATTTAAAACACAGGACAGAAATCAAACAATACAGATGCAGGAATACTTTGGCCAGATGAAACTAGTTCTGAAAACTTACTGCCACTAAGAAAACAGACAAGGCCTCCAGACAAATGATTTCACTACAACTGAGGTCAACACTAAAAGATATACAGCTATAGCACACAAGAAGAAGAATAAGTACAGTTGTACAGATTACAGAGATATTAAATCAAAATGCAGACAAAAATGAGAATAAACACTTATCTTTTCTCAATATCACAGCTGGCAGTAGGTCAATCTCTGTGCAGCAGCCTGAGCAACAGGTATATCTGACTTAAAACACAGGACAGAAACCAAACAATACAGATGCAGGAATACTTTGGCTGGATGAAACCAGTTCTGAAAACTTACTGCCACTAAGAAAACAGACAAGGCCTCCAGACAAAAGATTTCACTACAACTGAGGTCAACACTAAGAGATATACAGCTATTGCACACAAGAAGAAGAATAAGTACAGTTGTACAGATTACAGAGATATTAAATCAAAATGCAGACAAACAATGAGAATACACACTTATCTTTTCTCAATATCACAGCTGGCAGTAGGTCAATCTCTCTGCAGCAGCCTGAGCAACAGATATATCTGATTTAAAACACAGGACAGAAACCAAACAATACAGATGCAGGAAAACTTTGGCCGGCTGAAACTAGTTCTGAAAACTTACTGCCACTAAGAAAACAGACAAGGCCTCCAGACAAAGGATTTCACTACAACTGAGGTCAACACTAAGAGATATACAGCTATAACACACAAGAAGAAGAATAAGTACAGTTGTACAGATTACAGAGATATTAAATCAAAATGCAGACAAAAATGAGAATAAACACTTGTCTTTTCTCAATATCACATCTGGCAGTAGGTCAATCTCTCTGCAGCAGCCTGAGCAACAGGTATATTTGATTTAAAACACAGGACAGAAACCAAACAATACAGATGCAGGAATACTTTGGCAGGATGAAACTAGTTCTGAAAACTTACTGCCATTATTCCATTTTTATATTTCTAGCCCCTGCGGAGATCAAAAGGATTGGACAGATGCACAGGAGCAGACTAGAGTGCCTTAGAGAGAGAGAGAGAACCGGGGTGAGTATACATGCTGTTATAATGAATTGTCTCTGTATTCATAATAACAGCTGTAGGCATTAAAAATAATAATGTATAACTTTTATACAGCAAACGCACATCTGCCAATACTGGCATAGCTCTAGGGTAATGGTGGTAGTATGACTCTGCAATGTTAGAAGTGCACTTCTGCATGCTCCTCCTGTATAGATGCACAAGTAGGGTAGTGGTAGTATGACTCTGCAATGTTAGAAGTGCAGTTACGCATGCCCCTCCTGTATAGGTGCACACATAGGGTAGTGGTAGTATGACTCTGCAATGTTAGAAGTGCACTTCTGCATGCCTCTCCTGTATAGGTGCACAGGTAGGGTTGTAGTATGACTCTGCAATGTTACAAGTGCACTTCTGATGCCCCTCCTGTATAGGTGCACAAGTAAGGTAGTGGTAGTCTGACTTTGCAATGTTAGAAGTGCACTTCTGCATGCCCCTTCGGTACAGGTGCACAAGTAGGGTAGTAGTGATAGTATGACTTTGCAATGTTAGAAGTGCACTTCTGCATGCCCCCTCCTGTATAGGTGCACAAGTGGATCCTCATGTTAATTCTATGTTCCCTGAGAGTGTCATGATGACTGTGGGATCAATCCCCATCCACAAAAATTCTGTTGTTATGGAAAACTGTATTTGTTGTCCCATAATTATCAGTGCACTGCTACCCAGTCCAAATATGATAGCTCCTTAAGTAGTAGTATACAGTACCTTTATTTGTCACCACTGAGGGACATATTTATTGTGTGGTCAGCATTTATGTACAATTTTATTATTGTCAAAGCTCAAATTACATCTCTGGCCACATGCACAAATGTTGCTTCTTGATAACTAGTGCCCGCTTTTAATAGTGTTTTATGTCAGACTGCATGTGATGATGGCTTTTGGCTTAGATGCCCCCCCCATATGTTACATTCAGGTAAGCAGGTAGATGACATTCATGTTTAAGTGTTACTATTAAAAGTGTGTTAAGCTTGTCTCCTATCAGTATCAACATAGTTAAGAATGTGATTTTCATTGTGTTTGTATCAGAGGCATAGCTCAACTAGCGCATCCCCCCCAACCACCCAGCTCTTCACCTTACTGGAGAAAGCCAGTTGGCTTCTTCCTACAGTAATGTAGCCAATCACAACCCATCAAATCCATGCTTCCCCCAGCCCTCAACACAAAACTAAAAAAAGAAAGTCTTCAAATTGCTGTAGGAAGCCAGTTGGTTTTCTGCACTAATGCAGCCAGTCACACCCCACCAAATTCACAACACCCCCCCCCCCCAGCTCATCAAGTGAAGAGCAAAAAAAAAAAAATCACTCTATTCTTCAAGTGCATTTCTGTACCAGCAGTTCGGTACAGAGAAAAAGGTTCAAGCCTGCCTCTTGATCGCTCCCCCTAACACTTTGTGCCAGTGCAATTGTCCCCTTAGCCCCTTCCTTGCTGTGCTATTGGATTCTATTTTTCTTACCCCTTCCCTTTGTTGCTATCTTTTAACTTACATACTTTTATTTGGTTTATTTTTTGATTGTCTCCATTTATTTTACTATTTTTGCCAGCAGCACAATAACCTGCACCCATCTCCCTGGGCAAGGCCTGTTGTCCACCCACAGTTGATAGCAGCAGCACCATCAGAGGCACCGTGCACATCTGAGTCCCAGGCTGCCAGGGTTGCCCCTATACCTCCTCCCCCCCTACCATACCACCTGCTTCAGGTAGCCCTGTACCAGGGCTTGCTACAGTGGTACCTGACACTGGCAGTGCAAGTGGAGGTGACACCTTTGTCACCTGATAGGAGCTGGCAGAGCTTGTGAGGACACAATAGACTGGAGGTTGAATGCCCAAATCAGCCACAGGGAGACCATGCTCTGGGGACTTGTTGAATCTTGTCTCTGCTCAGAGCTGACTCCACATTCTGAGGTAAGACCCAGTGGTAACAGTACCCAGAGTGATAAGTAGTCACCCTCTGGATTTGAGCTGGTACAGACTGCATTTACAAACACTCACTCCTATCTCCCAACCTGGTGTTCCCCTCCCTTTTGTGTCCATTCCCACCCCTCTATGTACAATCCTACCCTTGCCACTGTCTTCTCTCTCTGTTTGTCTGATGCCTCCTTCACCATTGTGTTCCCCTTCCTCATCGAGTTACCTCACAACTTGTCAGTCATGTCTTTCTTTCCCTGCTTCCTCACCTCCACCTCTCACTTCCCTGACTTTCCACCCTAACTTTCCCTTCTCTAAAAAAATAAATAAATAAAAGGGCACCTGTCCCATAAAAAAGACTCCCACCCATATCTACTTTATGGATATGTGAATAATGTATACATGATTGACTCGTATTTAATGTGTTCATCATAAAATGCATACTCTTCTGACAAATCATTGAGGTTTCAAGTAATTAAATAATTACAACTATTTTTGGATTCATCCAGGATTATTATGCTAAAAAGTTGAGAGATATGCTGCTATCTCACCTCCATCCTGCTGATTTCTTATTGGCTTATCTGGTGTTCTACCTTCTGCTCGCTTCCCCTTTTCATCTCTGTCCTAAATCCCATTTTCAACCTTTAATCTAGTCAAAGATAGATAAACATACCACACACATGCCCAAAAAGGCTTATAAAACAAAATCATCTTTTTGTGTTCATACATTGCACAGCAGGTCACAGAGGACAATGTTGATCCCATATATAACCTATGAGAAATATTACTTCTCACTCTATTGAAAAAAGGAAGCCCAATCCACATCATGCATTATGGGTCTTACCACTGGTCACACAAATGAGCTGAGTGCTGTTGCACATCACCATGCAAATATAAAATGCAGTATTGCTAATGCCTTTAGTCTAACTGCTTCTATGACTCAATGTACTCATGAAGTGGTATGTACAGTGTCAGTGCAGTGGGTGGAGGACTCTAATCCCCTGGGGGCTGTAGGCTGTTTTACAGTTAAGTTTTCAGTCTGCAGATTTGTTACATTCAGCTGAAGTCTGAGTTTTCTCTTGCCTTCAGTCTAAGTGCTTCTTTGGCTCCCCCTGCTAATGCACTGGTATAGAGACCACTGTTAAAAAAGGGATGGATTCAGATCCCTCGAGGCCAATGTTTCTTTTCTTGCTATCAGTAAGCAAATGTGTTACATTCCCCTGAACTGTATGTTTTATGACTCTTTCAGTATGAGTGCTTCTGCAGCTCACACTGTTAAGGAACTAATGATATAATGCAAGTGGACTGAACTGATGGGTTAGTTCCACTCAGGGATTCATATTTTCCTTTTTCAATGACATTCACATTATAGTACTGGTACATTGATCAAACTCTGATGTCAGGACTGGTGTAAGTTGGTATGTCATGTTACATTACCGTATCCCAACTCTCCTAAGTCTCCCATAATTCTACATTCAAGTATTACCATGACCCTTTCTCCATTGTATTTTATAGCCCTGCCTTAGTGGGCGACTCCCTTTGCACTTTTCTATCCATCTCTGTGGTTACAGTTGCTATAGTAAATCTTCTACACTCCACCCTTATCCTTCACTGACGTTTTCCCATTTATAAAACATTTGTCTGCATATATATCACTGCAAATTATATCATACAGTTGACAGCAAAGTTTTCCCATCAGCACATGTTGCCTCGCAGTGACTACCAGAGGTGCTTGTGCACATTCGGTGTTTATCTCATCTTCTTGTACTTTAATCTGGCTGTGAGGTAATCTAAGAGAATCTGGCCAAGGGTCTGCACTGTGGCCATGATGAGGAGTTGCTCATCATGTACAATGACCTGGCTGCATGCATATGTAATAAGCATCGGGTCTCATTCTGCATGCAATGTAAATATTTATTGCCTGGTTGCGATCATGGATGCAGCTTTCCTGAATCCCTTGGGCAAAAACAAAACTAAGAGTTTTCAAAAGAATCTGCAAATTGTTCAACATATATATGAAAATGATCTGTAGGTAGTACTGAAGTAAAAAGACCTGATACTGTGAAATCTGAAAATGCTTCTGGAACATAAGAAGCATTGAGACAGTAATGCTAGGCAGATTACTGGAAATAAATAATAAACAAAATGTTGAATTTAAATGAAATACTGCTGCAAAGTGTAATATCACATCAGAAGAGTTTTAAAGCTTTAGCAGTAAAAAGAAAGCAGTTTGTGCATTGTTAACTTGTTCTGCTCACCAGCTGGCACCATTAGGTTAGAAATTGTGGCATGTGAGTATATAGAATAAAAAGTTCAGTCTTCTTTTTTAAACAGTTGCAATTAAAAAAGTTAATTGTCCTAATATTTTAGGTCATGTGGCTGTACTGTCAGTGATACATGCTCTCAAGAAAGTACCTATAGCAAGCATAATAGCAGCACTCTACAATTACAAAAACAGAAAACTATGGTTGGTAGTCATGGTCACTAAACATAGGCCTAGGGGGATTTTATGTTGGTTTTGCCTAAGAACAGCTCAAGTGTGATTCACAGACAGTAGTTGTGCTTAGGCACAGTAAGTTTAGTATATTTAGGAAGAACTTATGTAAATCATACATTAGTGATATGTAAATGAGGACTGACCAAAACCTTTGTGATTATCTTATGTAAATAAAGCAGCTTTGCTGCCTGTATGCAATTCATAGTTTATTTTTTATGAAGACTGGCACGTGTGCATAAGTCTTATAAAAGGTGAAGCTGTGCTTTTCAGTCTGCTTTGTAACAGATGATGCCTGCTGTTCCTGCTGGGATCTGCTTGTCTGGGTTGTGCCAAAGCAGTAGGTGTCCAGTGGCAGTTGCCAGCCAATAAGGAATAGACATAAGCAACAATTGAGCCATTTCAACTTTACTGAATTTAAAAAAAAACACCTTTATTGAATTATCACTTGTGACACGCAAATTTACATGTATACAAACGTAATCAAACTGTATTAACAAACTAACAATAACAAACATTATACTTCACATATATTGCTATATATCATATAACCTAATCAGTATTACATAAATTATTAAATTCCTACCATTTTTTAAACAAGAAACATCCTTATTAAACCATCACTTACAACATAGGCAATAATAAATTTATATAATCGAATACAAACCACACCAACACAGACCTAGTTGCATTTTACATCACAAACCATACTAACACGCTCCCAGTTGCAAACTTTATACATCACTTATAATCTACCCAATCATTTTCAGTCAAACATTACATAGCTCATTTAAGTCTTGCTTTCTTTTAAACCTCATTCCTCCCCTGTATGTGTTGTTCACACAATTCCCATGTTTTCCTATGTAGTTTGCTCCTACCCTTTTCTAAAGATCTCAGTTCCAGTTGTTTTATCTCTGTTACTATATTCACTACTTCCAGTACAGTTGGTTTAGATTTTGATTTCCATTTTCTAGTAATTGTTTTTTGGCAGCCACCATAATTAGATAAAGCAAGGTCTTGCCATGTGTAGGCAATTCCGATTCTGTATCATAGCTCGAAAAATTATTTCCCCGCCACATCAATCTGCCCACCCAGCATTTCCAACAGTGCGTCCCAAAGGGAATCCTTAAAGTCCACCAACCCACTGCACTCTCAGAAAATATGTTCCCAAGTACCTCTTCCCCATCACACCTCCAACATTTGCTGTCTACCCGAGGAAAAATTCTCTGGAGTCTACTTGGGATATAAAAATATCTATGTAAACATTTCCAAGCAAAAATCCTAAATCATCTAGATTTTGTTACATATTTGGGATATATATATATATATATATATATATATATATATATATATATATATATATATATATATATATATATATCCTCCCATTGTTTCTTTGTGAATTGCTTATCCAACCTCTCTTTCCAATCCTTTCTAACCTCCTCTGATTGATTCTTATAGCTATCATGCAAAATTATTTTATATGCTCTATTAATTATTCCTTTTCTTATGGCTGTTCCTGTTCTAGATTCCACTAAAAACTCTACCAGTGTTGGTCTTTTGTTTAGGACCACCCTCCCTATTTCTTTCTCTTTGCCTATACTCTGATATTAATCCTTGTTAGGGAAGGCAATTTCTAACCTGCAGTCCAAATAAATTCTTGGCCTCTTCCCATTCTTTTACCTTTCTGTCTAGTTATTTGCTCCCAATACTTTGGTTGCTTTGCCAGTTTTCTCCAATAAATTCCAGCCCCTCTTGCGTATTGTCTATACCCTTAATTGCAGACATCCCTATCGGCAGAATATCCTTTCTCCATTCCCGTGTTGGTTTAGCTCTTAGAATACTTTCTGCTACTTTATGGGTATAATGCTCTGTATGATTATTGTTATTCTCCTTAATGGCCTGCATCCAAAATCCCATTCTCTCCCTGTTTCAACATCATCCTTTTCCACTTTGAATTATAGCTTTCTGCTTGTGCTGCGTACAGGAGCCTTAACTGCATAGTCCTGAAATACACCTTCAAATTGGGTAATCCCAATCTGCCCTGTTCTTCTGGAAGAATCAGCTTATCCCACTTGACTCTTGCTGTTTTCCCATCCCAGATAAAGTCCTTCAGCTCTTTATTAATTGCTGTCCACAACTTCTAAAAATATGCCTGACCTGTGTATAAGACTAAAGGGACTAAAAACATTTTGACTGCTTGTATCTTACTATCCATATCCATATCCATATAACAAACTTCCATTTTCTCAGTTTTTGCATTATCTTTAGTTTAGTCTCTTCCCACATATCCTTAGATGCCACTAGCTGAAAAATCCATACTCCTAAATACTTCATTTTGCAATCATGTCCCCAAAAATATGGATATTGCTGAACCAGTTTTTGTGTGTAGGTACATAATTTACCGCTATTGCCTTTGTTTTAACTTTATTAATTTTGGATACCAAAAAGATTTGAATATGTCTCAAAATTTTCCACAACACTGTAATATCTCTTTCTGGTTTTGTCAGGTATAAAATAGTGTCATCTGCAAATAGAGCTAGCTTTTCTTGACTACCATACCAATTATATCCTTGAATTTCTGAGTCCCTTATTTTCTTTGCCAGTGGTTTGAAATATAATGTAAATAACAAAGGAGAAAGAGAACACCCCTGCCTTGTTCCTCTGAACAAGCAAAAATTATCAGAAAGGATCCCACCCACTTCACTTTTTGCCACTGATCCCTCATATATCTTCTTAATCAACCTTATAATTTTTTTCAGGAAATGCAAATGCTTCCATTGCCCTGTTCATAAAGTCCCACCTTACTCTGTCAAATTCTTTCTCTGTATCAAAATCCACCAACAACAATGACATTTTCTTATATTCTACTTCCCTCTGGATCATCAGTTTTCTGTTAATGTTGTCAAATGTTTGCCTCCACTCCTACCACTGCTTTGTTCCAGGATATTGGTACTTCTCCTCCTCCTAAAATAGTGTTAAACAAAGCCTTCCAGATCTTTCTCAGTTTTCCCTTCTAGCACAGGAATACCGTCTATTTCTGGGGACTTTCTTGTAAGTTGGTTATACATCACAATTTTTATCTCATCTCCTCCTATCCTAGTTGTTAGCAATTGAGCCTCACCTGTCTCTAATATTAGATATTTAATTTATAGGTTCATAGGTGTGTACTAGGCTAATGGCCCTGGAGCCTTTACAAGCCTAGCCCATATGATTACCCTGGCATCATGCCACCTGACCTTAGTTCCTAGTGCCTCTGTCGAATAGAGCCACTGGAGTGATCCCTGGGGTGAATTTTCTATTTCCCATCCACTCATCAAGATTTCTCTTGAAGAGGGCCAGTGAGGTGCTCTGTTTGACATGTATAAGAAGTCTATTCCATAGCATGGGCAGTCTCTGGGTTATGACCCTGTCCCTCCAGCACGTTCTGTTAACTGTGGTAATGAGGTTGGGGTCTCTGGAGCATGTGTTGCGGAGGGATTGGGATTTCTTTAGATGTAGCATTTCTAATAGAGCTGGGTCAGACATGGCTTTGTAAGTCAAGCAGAGATCACCTCTAAGTAGGCGATATGAGACAGAGAATAGTTGGAGTTTTTTACTCTGTCCATATAGGACAAGTGTTTAAGGCCTAGGAGATACTTTTGCAGTCTCCACTTGTTGCAGGTGTCTAGTGAGTGGGTCTATATCAGAACGATGAAAGATGAAATCGGCGAACGCTATAACATTGACACATAAACGTTGATCTATGAAAAGAACGAAGGACGGAAACGCCAAAAGACACAACGCCATGTGGATTTCCCTGGCCAGCAGGGTGATTGTGGGGATGAGGAAATATATCCTTTTCCCCACTGTAGAGCGGTCTAGGAGTTGGTATATATAAGTAGGGGGTGTGGGAGGGTGCAGAGGGGCTTGCCCCCCTGCAAAAACATTTATAAAAGTGTTTTACGTTGTGTTTGTTTACTTTGGTTTTACTTACCTGCATGGCGCTGTTGCTTCCGGGAATCTGTTCAGCGTTGTGACTTTTGGCATTTCCATCCTTCACTCTTTTCATAGATCTGCGTTTATGTGTCAATGTTCTAGCATTCGCCCATTTCAGCTTTCGTGCTTGTAATATAGACCCCTAGTGTGGTACATGCCAAATGGGGCATTTTACTCAATGATTGGCCTAATGAGGGTAGAGTAGAGGGAGACATTGACCTCTTTCGTCCTAGATGCAAAACCCTTAGTAATGAGATGTGCCACACAGAATGACTTTCTGACTACAGTGGCAATGTGGTGGTCAAAAGAGAGGTTGCTGTCAACCTGTCTTCCCAGATCTCTTATAACGCCTTCTATGTTCAGTGGACTACCATCGATGTGGTAATTCATGGGAACCAGGTTTTTCCCAAAGGGGATGATGACACATTTTTTGGCATTGAGCTTAAGGCCATGGTTCTGACACCAGTCGTTGGTCTCAGTGAGGCCTTTCTGTAAGATGTCAACATCACTTGGGGAGTTAATAATAGCTCCCAACTTGCAATCGTCTGCTAACTTTATGAGCCAGAGTCACTTTATGTTGGCCTGGACTTCAGAGAAGTAGATACCAAACAGGGGAGGACCCAGGACCGAACCCTGTGGGACTCCACTCGTGACTGGTTGGCAGTCTGACTTGGGAGTCAGTTACTTTCATGTTGTGGGTTCTATCTGTGAGCCAGTTTGCAACCCACCTAGTGATATAGGGGTTGATGCCTAGCTTAGTGAGTTTTTCTATGATTCCAGAGTGGGGAATGGTATCAAAGGACTTGGCCAGATCAAGGTAGGCTGTGTGAACCACCTTGCCTTCATTCACAGCTCTGGTGACTGACTCAAAAAAGTCAACCAAATTGAGCAGGCATGATCAACCCTTCACAAAACCAAACTGTGTGGGATCCAGAGTTTGGAGATTCCCTATATCCTTGTTTATTAGGTCCATGATGATGCGTTCCATAGCTTTGCATATCAGGCTCATCAGGCTAATGGGCGATAGTTCCCATGGTCTGTAGTCACTCCTCCTTTGTAGAGCGGGATAACTGTAGCAGTGCACCATTCAGTAGGGACAAAGCCTGAGGTGAGAATGTTATTGAACAGGGCACACAGGTGAGGTGCCAGTTCACTCTGTAGTTCATGTAGAACACAGCCAGGGATATTGTCAGGTCCCATAGAAGCTGTATTTGTGGCCTTGGACAGTGCTGTTTTAACCTGTGCAGCAGTAATACTGGGTGCCTGGCAATCTACTGGTATTGTGATTGGTCCTTTGAGGGGGTAGGGGTAAAGTTGGCACTGAATATTTCATCCAGTATATTGACAATATCTGTTGGCTCGGTATAGGATGTACCATTGTGCAGTAGCTCAGAGCATATCTGGGTATTCCCATGGAGATTCTTTACATAACTATAGAAGCCTTGTGGTTGTCTTTACTATCTGCTGCAATTCTGTTTTCATAGCTAGCTTTAGAGGATTTGATGAGGGATCTCAACTTTTTGTTGACACTGATAAGGGAGTTTTTCCAGTCTTGGGACTTCACCTTATTCTGCATCAGTTTCTTCCTTCTGTTGTAGAGTTTGTTTATGGCAGGCAGGGGACCACCAGATTGGCTTTCTATTGGGTATGGTGAGATCCATGCATTTGTGTATGTGTCTGTACAATGCATTGGTGTATGATTTGTCAGTCATGCAACTATTCTCCATTTGCATGGGTGCCATGGAGTTAGCCACCTCTGTTTTTAGGAGCCCAGAGTTAGCTTTGGAGAAGTTTTCCATGGTGGTTACCTTTGCGGGGGGCGGATTTGGATTTCCAAGGTGATTAGTTTGTGGTCGGCTCTAACCGGGGAGGAATTGACTATTGGTGTAAAGTAACAGTCACCCATGTTAATAATGACCAGATCAAGGATGTTGCTCCCTCTAGTGGGGGTAGGAACGAGCTGGTCCAGGACACTGGAATTAATGAATTCCAGGAAACTTTGGGCAAGTGTATTGATACATGAGTAGTTTTCCCAGTTAATGGAGGGGTAGTTGAAGTCGCCCAGGATGAGAGTGTTAGGTTGGACCTAATATTCTCCAGGGTGCTTAGGAACATAGAGTGTGAGTCTTGGGACATAGTTAGGGACCTATAGCAGGCTACGACCTGAATTGCTGACTTACCCAGTGTTAGCCTCACCTGAAGTATCTCTGATGCGTTATATTGGGCTGCCAGTCTGGATGCGTGTGCATCCTTTATGAATATGGAAACACCACTGCCTTTGGAGCTTTGGTCCAAGTTCTGGGGACTAAAGGTGTGGAATGAGTTATAACAAAAATACCACAATGTATAAAGTCACGGACCACAAAGCGGTTTCACCAAGATTTAATACAAATTTAGTGCTTCAGCACCAGGCCTTCAATGAGTACAAAATTCATTCAATGCATCACACCTTATATACTCAATAAAATCAAACAATTAAATCATCATACAATTAATTAAATTACATATTCCCAATTACACTCCTTATTTAACCAATAGGGTTCCAGAGTGTTATATTTTAAAATAAGAAGAGTTTCCTTCTTCATTAACTATCTTTAATATGTAAGCCTTCCCCCAATGACACCTATATTTTTTCTAAAATACACCCTTCTAAACAATCTGGTTCAGCATTGTGTGCAGTCATAAAGTGCCGAAGCACTACGTTTGTACTGAATCTTGGTGAAACTGCTTTGTGGTCCATGACTTTATACACTGTGGTATTTTTTGCTATTTTACTGCTTTGCTGCTGTGGCTTTTTTGGATTTATGGCCATCGACCCTGATAATAATATCCCCAGACTTTTGAGGGAAGATGCTGGGGAAAGTTCACAATGGTCCCAACATTCTATGGAGCATTATATTTTCCAGAGAAACAAGAAAACTACAACTACAAAGATAGTAGAAACTCCATCCAACACATCTGCTAGTATAACAGCGAATGCACTGGATCAATATGAAATTGAGCGTGATCACTGTTTTAATAATCCATTCCAAGCAGTGGGTTCTAATGGAGGAGGTACTTTGTCTGCTGAAGTTCGTGAACTGTATGAGAAGCTGGATAGTTTGCTGTGGAGAGAAACGAGCACTCATCTGAACATTCTGTGTTTAAAGAGGTATGTGGAACTTGATATAGATCAAAGGGGATTAAGGGCGTTTAAATCCCCTACTACACCGTTTGATCCAACAAGTAGAGAAGATGATTTGTTTAAACAAAGATGGTTAGCAACGGCTCACCATTGTGCAATGGAATGGGTCAAAATACTTCTAGAAAGGGACCTGCTTAAACAGCAAAAATTGAAGGAGGAAGCTAAGGGGGTAAGCATTGACTTGCAAAAACATCTCAGTAACTAAAGAATGGATGAGTTATTGGGAGAAAATAACAAGAAGCTGTTGCCATTTGAAAAAGAATTGGTAGAAAGAAAAAGTAATAAAATTACAAGAGACATTAAAGATTATAACATCAAGACAGCGTTTCTATGGAAACACAAGTGTAATAAGTCTGCGCAAGTATGTGGAGGGCTTATGAGTCAAAAGAAAATACCTGCCTCAGCTTCCGTGTCTTTTGCTACTTCAGAAGAGATGGATGCTACTATGGAGGGGGAGAATGATACTGAAGAATATCCACCACTGCCAGCAGCACAGAATTTAGCAGATTTCAACAATCATTTTTGTAAAGATGCTGGAAACTGATACCAGGGAAAGAAGAGAAATAGAAGTGACTGGGGAAAGGGAAAGAAAAGAACACCAGGTATTACAACAAAAGGACTAAATGGAATTAGAAGAAGTGATGGAAATGTTGCTCATGAGTTAATATTGAACTTGTCAGGTATTGATGTGCCAGAAATGGCAATTTCTGTTTTAAATTTACGGTTAAAATTTATACCTACGCTTTGCCAAGGTTACATGTAATAAAAAGTGAATTGTTTCAATTAAGTAGAAAATTACATCTGATTGATTATTTTAATAAGCAAAATACAAATCAGTTACGAAATTTGAATGAAAGTTTGGATGAATCTTTTTACTCGTATCTCAGATGAGAATGGGTTATGTGATGATGTAATTAATGTTTATAGTAATTTAAATACTGAGGTAATAGGGGTTAAATCTTTATTTATACCTCTTTTACGAATGTAAGCATACAAAGTTTTATTATGGCATTGAATTTTGTAGCAGAAAGATTATATGAGGATTTTAGACTAGAAAAACAGAATGTACATTATAACCTGACTAAGCAACAATGGATAGCCTTCAAAGCATTGTATGCAGATAGAAAGTTGGTAGTAAAACGATCGGATAAGGGGAATCAAATAGTGATTTTAAATCATGTCCAATATGTTGAAATGTGTCTTGCTCATTTGAATGACGAAAAAGTGTATGAAAAATGTAATGTGAAGCAATATTAAGAAGCTATGAAAGAATATGAAGCTTTGCTTCAGAAAGGTTTATGTTTGGGATATTTTATTAATGGTGACCTGAAAAAGTTTAGTATAGAAAATACATGTATAGCAGAGTCTTATTGCCTACCTAAAACATATAAAGGTCTTAATAACCTTAGTGGAAGACCAATAGTGACCACGAAACCAACCAACTCCAAACCTCCAAAATTGTAGCCTTGAATACTGGAACACAACACGAACAGCAAAAAATGGTTGACAAGTTTTTTAATTCTGGTACCTCGGCCTTCGCCTTCTCCTGGAATACATTTTTAGAATCAAACAACACCCCTTTTATAACACATCCAATTAAGTGATTCAATAACCCTATTAAACAATTGACCAACTAGCATCAATAATAAGTTTTCATTCTGAAGTTTCTAACTTCATTATTATGATTTCTAACTTCACTATTATAATTTCATACTCCTTTTCATATGAGTGTGGTGTGTCATAAATTTACAAACTTTAACTGACATTTATATAATTCCATGAGTCAAATAATCCATTATATATAACAACATTAAATACATTATATGCACTCCATCTCATGTGAATTTTTTAAATAATATAATGCTCATAATTATATGCCTATTATAAATAAACATTGTGAAAAAACACAAAACTTTTATGCATAAATTCCACTCTAAAAAATGTATGATTTTAAATTTCCATATTCATGCCATTTGGAAAAAGAGTTTTGAAATTGAGAATGAACCTGGATTCCATTTCCAATAACTTATCATGAAAAACTGCCTCATCACCAAAATTCCTAGGTTTCCCCAAAACACAGAAAATAAATCCCTCAGGAACTCCCTTGTGTTGCTCACAAAAATGTTTGGCCACCGGACTTTCCATTATTTTATGCTTTATATCTCCCAAATGTTCAAGAATTCTCAGTTTAACCCTTCTGCTAGTTTGACCTATGTACCACCTCTGTTTTACACAGCCACACCCTATGATATACACTACCCCAGTGGAATTGCAATCAAAATATTCTAGAGCCCTGTACACTACATTATTGATTCTTGTGCCATCCAAGCTTTTAACCCTGGGACAAACCTTGCACTTTCCACACCTAAAGGTTCCCTTTCTAATATTCTCTTTGTATACATTTCTAACATTCAATATTTCCTTCAAATTGGAATATCTACTATAAGAAAAGGTAACCTTAGACGGAAATAGTTTTCCCACCTTGTCATCTCCAGTGATAATGGGCCACAACTTCAACACTGACTCTCTCAATATGCAAGAAAATTGCGAATACTTGGTGACAAAATATATGCTATCAATTGACCTTTCATCCTCTGATCTAACCATCTGTGCACCTGAGCCTTCATTCACATATCTTCGACCCCTCCTGATGGTTTCCCTTAAACCCAATTCCTGTTCTACCTTAACTCTGGCCATTCTAATTTTTTCACTAGAATAACCCCTATCTTTAAGTTTTCTCTCAATATTATTAAACTCATTATTTATCCTTTTCATTTCAGAAGTATTGACTCCAATACGCTTAAATTCTCCAAATGGTAAGGAGTCAATAAGATAGTCACTATGCATGCTTGAAGCATGCAAAAAATTCTCAGCTGCTGTTACTTTATGAAAGGGTTTATACTGTATTTTATTGTCAGAACCCAAGTATATTTCAATATCCAAATATTGAATGCTTTTACCACCGATCACATAAGTAAAATCTAAACCCCATGGATTTTCTCTTATTCCTGAGATGAATCCCTCAAATTCTTTAGGATCACCTCTGCACAGAAACAAAAGATCATCAATAAATCTTACATATTTTATTACATTATTTTTGAAAAATTCCCTGGGGTAGATAAAGCAATTTTCAAAATGGGCCATGAACAGAATTGCGTATGAGGGCGCAAATGCTGTCCCCATGGCCGTGCCTTCCTTCTGCAGAAAATGCCTCCCCTCAAATTCAAAACAATTGTGTGTCAAACAGAATTCCAACAAGTTAAGAATGTAATTAGTCCTTGGTCCTTCCCCCAACATTTTACCAACAGCTTCCAATCCCCAATGCTTATTAATGCTAGTATATAAAGATTTTGCATCAACACTGGCCCAGTAAAAGTCCCGCTCCCAATTAATATTTTTTATCTTAGCACACACATCTTTTGTGTTCTTTACATGTGATTGTACCCTATCTAAGTGACATTTTAACATAGAATCCAAGAATATCCCAATGTTTTGCAAATAAGCCCCTTTACCAGAAACAATGGGACGACCCGGTGGATTCCTAATGTCCTTATGCACCTTAGGAATAATGAAAAATCTAGCATTTCTTGGGTTTTTAACGTACAATCTTTTTATATCAGCAGATGTAAAAAAGCCCAACCTTTCTCCCCTCTCCAATAGTTCCAGCAGCAATAAGTTGTATTCCTTGCACTTATTGGAAACCAATTCAGTGTTAACATCCAACAACAAATCCAAAGCAGTTAAATTGTATTTTTCCCTAGGTAAAATAACCCAGTTGCCGCCTTTATCTGCCTGGGTGAATACATACTGTTTATTGGACTTCCTTAAGTCGGATAAGGCTTTCCACTCATCCCTACTTAGATTGTACTTTTTCTTACCCCTGCAAAACTTTTCATGTTCCACCTCTAACTGTTTTAACAAAGTCCTTTCAAATACACAAATAGCTGTATTACTTTTAGGTGGAATAAAATTACTTTTGTATGGAACTTTAGGAACAGTCAACCTACCATATCCAGTGTTAAATGCAAAACCACTCCCATCAAAACAAATGTCATCATGTGAAAATATATCAACCAAATCATTTTCATGCAATGTCATATTCATTAAGGAATTGTCTAAACTAACATCACCCTCATCCACATTAACAACATCAACAATGCTTTTTTCCTCAGAAAAAAATTCTCTCAGATGTAGTTTTTTACAAAATTCCCTAACATCAAGAGAAATGTCCGCCAAGGAGGGAAAACGTACTGGAACAAATTTTGTTCCCTTATATAAAACCTGTTTTGCGAATTTAGTGATAATGCAGTTAGACAAGTTCAAAATGTTGAAACGCTCACCTCCATCCTAAGTCCACACCACACTCATATGAAAAGGAGTATGAAATTATAATAGTGAAGTTAGAAATCATAATAATGAAGTTAGAAATTTCAGAATGAAAACTTATTATTGATGCCAGTTGGTCAATTGTTTAATAGGGTTATTGAATCACTTAATTGGATGTGTTATAAAAGGGGTGTTGTTTGATTCTAAAAATGTATTCCAGGAGAAGGCGAAGGCCGAGGTACCAGAATTAAAAAACTTGTCAAACATTTTTTGCTGTTCGTGTTGTGTTCCAGTATTCAAGGCTACAATTATGGAAGACCAATAGTCTCAGCTGAAAAATATTTTTTAAAAAAATATATGCATTTTGTTACATGAATAGTTAAAAACATATGTTTTTGCTTTACCTTCATTTATTAAGGATAGCCAAATTTTTTTGTATAAAATTAGTAAGAAAGTTTGGAATCATAATATGTATTGACTATGCCTAGATGTTAAACGTTTGTACACTAATATAAGACATAAGGATGGTATTAAAGCACTTTTTTACTTTTTGGGTGACTCCCCACTGACCCACTTTATAATAGAACTTATGGAGTTTTGTCTGAAAAATAATTATTTTTTGTTTAATGGTGAGATTTATCACCAACTGCAAGGAACAGCAATGGGGGCAGCTTTTGCCCCTATGTATGCGGACATTGTAATGGCAAAATTTGAAACAGAATATATATTTATTTATTTATTTATTTGTTTATTTCAGTTTGCTAACCGGGAAAGTCCGAAAGTCCATTGGGCCAAGGTAGCCTGTTTTCAATGGAGGCCCGAGGAGAAAAGCTCCAGACAGAAAGACAATATACAATATACAATGTATTAGTACAGCATATGAGAACAACAGTTTAACATTCAATTAAGGCAAGATTTTACATATCTTGAAATATATGTTGCCTATTATTTTAGATTTATAGATTATCTAATATTTTTGTGTGATGGAAATATAGAAGGATAATCTTTTGTAGATGACTTGCAAAATAATAATTGTGGCTTCAAATTTGATGGCATACAAATAGGATGGAAAGTTACTTTTTTGGATGTAGATATTAATTGTTTGGAGACAACAGTCCATAGGAAATTTAGCCAGAATAATACTTTCTTATGTGGTACTAGTTGCCACCCAGGCCATTTAATTGCTGTACTGCCATACAATGAATTTCTGAGGCTAAACAGATTATGCAGTTCTGATGATGTATTTGAAAACTAATTATTAATGATAGAAAATATGTTTATAGAAAGGGGGTATGATAGGAAAGTGATGGAAGAATCCAAGAGGAAAGTAATAGAATACAGATATGGAATAACAGTAAGAGATAGTAATGTTTTGGAGAATGTGAAAAGGGAGAATGAAATAGGAAGGAAATATGTAAATAACGAAAGGATGAATGAAGAAGCAAGTACAGAAGTATATTTTGTTACCACGTTTAATATATTGACAGAAAGTATAGTTAAGGAAATTAATAAATATTGGAAAATGGTAACAAATGATAAAGATCTGAGATATTTGGTAAAGAGACAGGTTAAGGTTTCTTATAAAAGGAGTAGAAATCTGGCAGATATGGTGGTACATAATCGTTTTGTACCACCAGAGGCACTATAGATTTTAATCCTATGAAAAATAGAATGGGAACCATAGCTTGTAAAAAGTGCTCAGTTTGTAAACATATAGTAAACACTTTTTCAAAAATCAATGATATAAGGTTTACATCTAGGGACTTGTATACGTGCGACACAGAGGAAGTATTTTATGCCCTAAGATGTAGTTGTAACCTTTATTATATAGGAGAAACAGGTAGAGCGTTTAAGATCCGTCTACAAGAACATATACGGGACATTAAAAATCAAAAAATGGCAGTCCCTTAGGAAAACACTTTATGACTGCACACAATGCTGAACCAGATTGTTTAGAAGGGTGTATTTTAGAAAAAATAAAGGTGTCATTGGGGGAAGGCTTACATATTAAAGATAAGTTAATGAAGAAGGAAACTCTTCTTATTTTAAAATATAACACTCTGGAACCCTATGGGTTAAATAAGGAGTGTAATTGGAAATATGTAATTTAATTAATTGTATGATGAGTTAATTGTTTGATTCTATTGAGTATATAAGGTGTGATGCATTGAATAAATTTTGTACTCATTGAAGTCCTGGTGCCGAAGCACTAATTTCGTATTAAATCTTGGTGAAACTACTTTGTGGTCAGTGACTTTATACATTGTGGTATTTTTTGCTATTTTACTGCTTTGCTGCTGTGGTTTTTGTGGAATGAGTTATAGCCTGGTAGTGCAGGGGTGCTTTCTGCTGCCTTGAACCAAGTGTCTGTTACAGCACAAATGTCGATCTTCTCCATTTTAAGGAGTGCTTCGAGCAAGTGCATTTTGAGATTTAGACTTTTAGTGATGAGCAGCATGACCCTCAGATTGCATTTGTTTGTAGCTGTTACTGTGGTAATTTGGTCTTTGGAACACCACCTAAAAAAGGCACTATAGGGGTGTCAAGAGCCTTGGCCAGTATCCGGAAGCCCAGGGGTGAAAGATGCAGGCCATCTCTGGCAAAGCATCAAGGTCAGTCAATCATGTCATCCCAGGCAGACAGATACTGGATCCCCTTAGAATGACACCAGAAACTTAGCCAATTGTTGAAATCAATCATTTTTGCTTGTACTGTGGTATCATTCTGGGTGATGGTAGGATGCTGCTTAGAGCTAGATTCATACCTGTCTGGGCTTCATAATCCGAGAGCTTCTCCATGTCTCTTCCATAAACATTTCCATTTGTATATTTTCTTGATTTCCATACTTTTCTGCTTTATACAGACTTTCATAGAATTTCTGAAATATTTCTAATACCTCTACAGGATCTCTTGTTACCTTCCCTGTTATAGGCTCCCTAAGCTTGGCGACACCCCTTTCTACCTTCTGTTGCTTGAGTCATTGTGCTAAAAGTTTTTGTGGTCTACTGTTATCAAAGAAACAGTTGCTTAACAGCAATCTTTTTAAACTCATGCATGTTATCAAGGTAATCCCTTAGTTTCTGGCCTAGCATTCTGCATTTGATCCTCTCCTTGTTCTGTCGGATTCCCCGTATTCTGCAATATTTTTAAACATTTGTCAGTCCCTCTAAATAATTATTGTTACTTCTTAACCATAGCTCACTTTCTTTTATTTCCATCCTATTTTTAAACTCCACTTTAATTTTATCCCATTCCCTACCTATATTTTCAGAAGAAATTTTTAACCTCTCTTATAGCTCCTGAATAATTTCCACTACCCGTTCTTTAAATTACTCTCCTTTCAAAAGATTGGTGGGAAAGCGACAGTGTTTCATTTTTATTTCATTACCCTGCGTTTGCCATACTTAACATTGATTTTAACTTAGTTATACCCTGTCCTTTGTGTGGTGCATAGTCAAGTGGCACAATGCATCAGACTGCCATAGTGTTTGTTAACACATACTGGCTGTGTCTGAAAGTTACATATAATAGTTACCATTTGTATACTGCTGCGGGTTAAGTGATATGTACTAGTTTTCCTGGCAGGATTACAATTGTCAAACTTCCTGCAGCACTGGCGTTGCTATTGCATGATGAGTTAAACTGTCCAGAAAGCTTACAACCTGTACAAACATTTTTTTTAATTTTCTTCTTCGTTTTGTACTGTGTCATCACTAGTCTCCAGATGTTATGAAGAGTTATACATTGACATCCCTGTCAAAAAATTGACTGCTGGGCGAGAGCTAAATTGTATCAACTGAGGTCTGTCACATGATTTACTGTTGGGTGAGAGCTGTCTTGTATCAACTGAGGTCTGTCACATGATTTACAGTTGGGTGAGAGCTGCCTTGTATGAACTAAGGTCTGTCACATGATTTACATATTTTAGCTGTCACATGCATTGTCTCCTAAAGAAAGTGTGGGTCCCATGGATTGTGAGCAAGTACTGGCATATGAGCTTCATGCTGAGTTGCTGCAATGGCATGATGCACTGAAGGCATGAAAACCTCTAGATATTGATCTGGCAGTGCTGTGTGACCTAGAACTTGACCGAGAGTTTCTAGCATGTGTTTTGGTAGGCTTATGAGGCCTGCCTGCCTTCTTTTCTAGGTTCATAAGTACTAGGCTAACTGCCTCTGCAGACCATTTTAAGCCTAGCCAGTTTCCCTTTTGGTGCTTGAATTAACCTATCCCATTTGGTGTTAGATTGTCAATAATTATATATTGCTCCTAATGATAATAACTGGGATCATACTATAGATAATTTGAAGGGACTCATGCATGGAATAAAGCATTTAGGAACTGCATCTGTCTATTAGTAGTACAGGAGGCAACCTGAGATAAATTTTGTGTTTCTCTTCCACAGATCCAAGTTGTGTTTGAATACAGACAGTTGTGAGCTTTGTTTTATGTGGAAGGGGAGGCAGTATCCTCTGCAAGATAAACATGTAATCCCAGAAGCACTTTTTTTTTAAATACATGGGGAGTGGCCTACTCTTCCCCCACATGTGTAGACAGGCCCTGTTCACGTTCAGCTGTTTTTCCAAAGTCACTCTGGTAAGTCTTTACTAATGTGCAATGGAGCAGGACATGGATGCTGCACATGACATCATACTGTGCATGAGGATCATCATTGCAATGTTCCTGGCCTCTCCCTTTCCCATGTACTGGTGAAATTCCTCACACATACCCTGTAATACTCTAATCCACAGATCTCAGACTCAAAGCCCTGAGGAATCAAGCAGCCCCCAGACTGGCATAATTATAAATAAGGGAAGCAGCTACATTACTTTTCTAGCTCCACTGCATGTATTTCTTTTTGTCTTGGAGACTGTGGCCCTTGCCTGAGTTTCCTAGTTATCATACAGCACCACAGGTCATTTGAGTTTGAGACTCCTGCTCCAACCACCTCTGCCTAACTCCCAGGGACAGTGGCCTGCACCTGAACTGTGTCAAGGCGGGTCTACTTTAAAACACTGATGCCGAGAACACCGAGACTGGAAGATCGACAACTGAGGTGCTGAGAACACTGACATGTTAAGGTAAGTGTGCGATAGTGGCAGACTTTAGGGTTAGGGGCGGGTTCATTGAGTTAGGGTTAGGGTGCGGGTAAGGTAAGTGTGCGACAGTGACAGACATTAGGGTTAGGGGTGGGTTAAGTGAGTTAGGGTTAGGGCGTGGGTTAGGTGAGTGTGCGATAGTGACAGACCTTAAGGTTAGGGTTAAGGTTAGTGCATAGATAGTTGTGTATGTAAGGTTTAGTGTAGGTTTGTAAGATTTTTGGTGTGCTTGTGTTGTGCGTGTGTTTTTGGGAAAATTTATTTGTTTTGTTTTGTTGATTGTGGTTTGTTGGGCATGTGAAGTTTCGTGGTTTTAAACTGTTGGTCATCTCAGTTGTCGATCTTCCGGTCTCGGTGTTCTCATCATTGGTGTTTTAAAGTAGACCTGTCAAGGCACATTTGGTCCTGGGCAGTCATGGTCTTGCATGACTCAGGAGCTAATTGTGAAATATGCCTTTGCCTGATGCCCCTTTGAAGTGCTATTACAGTGAGTACTTTTACCTACACGGTGTCCTTCTACTCCTGCTGTAATGTAATTTCCTCATTTTTTGACTGTAAGTCTGTTTTGCTGCCCATTTAACTCTCCACATTTTGTGCTGTGTGGGAGGGGGGTCCTGCCAGTACACTCTGTGACTGTGTGCCACTTTCCTCATGCTATGTCATGAATATCAGAGTTATGGAATCATTGTTGACAGCGATTCTGCTGTCAACATCCTCTTGCTTTGCAGAAGCACAGTGAGTGGTTGTTTCTTATGCTGGCCCTGCAAAGAAGTAAGACAGGATATGGTTAATGAGACCCATGACAGCTGAAATGATTCATCTTGAGAGAGATGATGGCCACAATAACCATGCACATACTGTACACTTTCTGCTACATGTGATGTGGACAGGCTATCTGATGATGGAAAAATATAAGGGTCATATGTGCATAAGTTTCAAGAATAACAGATCTCAGCATAACATATTTAAATAATATTCACTAATCTTCCACGCAGCATGACTGTGGTCACCCTAGTGGTCTGAAACTACTTGTGTCTACACCATCTCTGATGATGCCAGCAGCATATTCATCTGCATCAAAGTCATTACCCTTAACAGACAGAAGGTACTCCTCATTTGGGGTTAAAGACTGGAATGTGAACAGTCCACTACCAATGCTGCTGTGAGCAACAGGGCCAGATCCAGCACAAAGTGACCTAGGCAGCAGCCTAGAGACCAATGCCAGTTGTCAGGGAATTGTCAAGTCTGTTGCAACTTTCATTACTGCAAAAAGGCAATAATCACATTCTGCAAAACACAGAAAATGCCTGCTAATATTAAGCAAGGATTATGTGGAATCAATTACAAATAAGTCAGAAATAAAAAAATGCCCTAGGTAGGGCACAGCTGTCATCAGTTGAGCAGGTAGGGTGGGGCACAGAGGGAGGGATCAACAGCAGCTACATAGATAGAAGTGGGAATAGACTAAAGATGTTGAAGATGTATTATGTTACATGACTGTGTGACTGAAGGGGGCTGGGTAAAGTGTGTAGAAAGAATAACAGATCTCAGCATAACATATTTAAATCATATTCACTAACCTTCCACACAGCATGAGTTAGGGCACTTGGCCAAATTCTCTGGCCACTTGCACTGTACTGGTACCATGGGATACAGCAGTATCAACTAGCAGACTGCTACACACATGGAAATGATACAGACTGTAAAATGCCTCAGCTGGGGGGGGGGTGATCCTTTATGGAATGCTGGTGCCAGCAACACCCATTGGCAAGGATGATGTGGAGCTGTATGACAGTGACTGCCTGGCCATGCAATGTGAAGGACAAGCACAGAGACTATGCCTGTATAGACAGTCCTATTATGCCACACCAGGCTTTTTACCAGTTGGCTGCATTGAATAAGAGGCAATACCTGACCTCAAGGTACCTACAATGTGTGGTGTATCAACAGTGGAAACACAGAATAGGTACACCAATGGCCCTGATAAACAGAGCATAGGAGATCCCATGTAGAATGTTATAGCTGCTAAGTGACTGTCCAGTGACCTGAGCAGGTAGGTGTGCTCCCTATCCCTCTTACCCAGGCACTATGCATCCTCCTGAATATCATTATGCATGCTACTAATCATCTCTACCGTGTCATCTGTGGCATCCATCTGTGCCTGGATCACTGACTTGTACATTTGTTGAGTTATGCCTAGTGTGAGATTTAGTTTGTACTGTGAGCAGGATACATCACATTGATATCCACAGCACACCGCTCCTTAGTGCCGTCATCATGCTCTGTGTTGGCACCAATGCCAACACTGGTGCATGAGCTGGTGATGACAGTGCATGTTGTTTGGGGCTCCCAGGCATGTCTTCTTGTTTCCATACCCAATACAGAGTCAGGAACAGGTTTCACAGCAACCCAGCTGTCAGTGGATGTGGGTATTACAATGCACAACACAGGAGCCATTGACAACAGGCCTGAGAAGGATGAGTCTACCATTATCATCAGGCACCAGTGCTGCACTGTCATCAAGCATCATCTGCTCCACTGAGGCTGACTCATGATCACGTCACCTGTGAAGGGAGCGGGTAAACATCCATGTCTGCAACTGCTGATGCCTGACAATCCCACACCCTAGTGCTGCCATAGTGCTGCAGGAAACAAATCATGTACAGAATGAAGACAAACAGACCTTTGGCATATTATGCCATGTCTATGTCCCAAAGGTGCCTATAGGAGAGATATGCTGGTGTTTATCATCCAAAAGCTCATTCCAGCAGTGCACTGCAAGACCATTCTAGTGCCTTAAGATAATACCAACCAGGTACATCCCAAAAGGTATGTTTAATGCTGCAATCAGTCTATCCTCAATATTCAAACCTCCACCAGGTATCAGTATCCTGACTCTGCATTCAGAGGGATACCAAGAAGTCTTCAGTGTCAATGAGGGTGATCATTGATGGTGGAACCCTACTCTTGGGCCATCCCGTCACATGCAGAGGCATTTTTGTGGGTATGCAATATAATGCCAGTGACTGAGCAGCAGACCTGGGCACCAATATGTCTACCATCAGCTGTACCAGTCTACTACCCATACAGCTGAAGCGGCTGCAACAAGCGGCATAGCTGCTATATACTGCTTTCACAGGCCACATCTCCACAGAAGTCCACTTGATCAGCTTGGGAATAGAATAGAATATGGTGTAGCATGCATCCTGTGATCTGCCTATAAAGACCTGTTTCCCACCCAAGGTAGCACCACCATCTGTTCCACAGAACACATTTGCAGACTGCATCATTTAGCAGGTATGCCTCTCCTACCCACTCCCTTCCCTGTGTATGTCAACTGTACACCTGTAGCAGAGGGAGTGTATTCCAGCGCAACCAAAGTGGCTGCCTAAATGACCCTTAACATTTAGCAGTATGTCAAGCAGGCTACTGCTCTTGGGCTTCTGCCCTGTCTTCTCGCATACCCCATTCCTCCTGCATGTTGTCAATCTTACTTCCTACAGGTTACTGTTGAGCACACATAAATAAGGTAGCTATATCCATTCTACATCCCTATCTGTCCCTGGCCTGTGTACCTTTACCACAGCTGCTTTAGAACACATTTTTTATTGTGTAGAACATTCCAATGGTCTCTGCTGAAAATTCTTGCTTTAGCAATCTCAATAGCAAGATGAGCACTGCAATAGCAAAGGGAGCTTTTTATATGTCTATTTCTGGGCTTGGCATGCTGCAATTATGTGAATGAAGTCATGTTTTTAAACTGCACATGTAATGCAGCAAGCTAGCAGCCCTGTAGTGCGCTACAAGGCCAATACTTGCCTGTGCACATGCATGGTAGGACACAGTACATTCTGTGTATGGGTGGGCAGTTTCATTGCAACCCTGAATCTGCAGTCTTTTGTGCAACCCAGGCAGCAACCTACAGGAGTGGTACAGCACATCAGTGCAGTGATTTGTAGTGTACTGCCTTGCTACAATGTTGGCAGATGCATGGCACCTTGTGTGACAGGAGTGCATCTGCCACCCCTGTCCTCTGCACATGCATTGTGGTTACTTTACTGCACATTGGCATTGGGCTATGTTGTGCCTCCACTCTATATCTGCTGAAGATCATGTGGTGTCTGTGGTATGTGTCAATGTGACTCGGCTACACTTCACTCTAGATATCATACTAGCAAGAGTCTATGTCTTCTGGAAGGACTCCCACAAGGTGCAGTAAGGAGACAAAAAATCGTTTACACTTGCTGCACCTGTACCACTGGAAGTGTCATCCGAGGACTCGTGAGGGCATCAAGCACAAGGTAGATACCTGATATTGTCTTTCCAGGATGGTGAGTGATGCCACAGACTTCAGCTACTCTAGTGAGCAATGCCCGCATTGCTCCAACAAGCTGAACAAACGCCACCGCAGCATTCTCCACCAGTGGGAAGATGATGTTAGAGAGAAAGAAAGTAAAAGTTAAAGCAGACATGACTACATATTAGACTTTCTTGTACAGCTAAAGGCAGTTTTTGATTTTCATGGCTATGCATATTTTTTTTCTGTTTTGGGTCTTCCAGCACCTGATATGATTTGGAAAGGTAGACTTATCTGATAGAAGAGGAAAGCATAGCTGTCCATGCATCAGGGTATATATAATCAATTGCTGTTTCACTTATATATTTCTGCCTCACCTGCCTAGCTTCCCAGGTTTATAATGTTGCTAATCAATTTCACTACTATTTAAAGCTTTACTTTGCTTTACATATCATATAATTTGTAAATACAAATGTAACTACACTACTGTCCTTCCTACTGCCAGGCATTTATGCCACTGCCTTCATATTATACAATGGACTTACCCTTGGCTGGGACATTGTACTTAAGGGTTTCTGCTGTTGTACATTTACAGCTGGTATTGTTCTGTACCTCATACCTATATGACCACCATTCGCGTACTGCACACTACCCATGTCAGGCTAACATGTACTGTATTATTACTCCAAGTTCTCTGATACAGATTGACAGGCACAATGAGTCCAAATGTGATTACTAACGTGTATAGTCTCAAAATAAGGAATACCTGATAATCATATATCTGAAAGTGTTTTACAGTACACAAAGTCAGAAATTCAGAAGATTTGTGCATGAATGTTAATTCAGACATATAACATCCACATGATCCACACAGTGAAGAATGTCCTAAAGAGCTATGAGGACTGTCATCTTCCAGTTTTGGAATACAAGAATATTCCACTGCAGGGAGGCAGTGTCTATCCAGCTCAATTGTTGATGGGCTGAAGCTTAAAAAGCAGATTACCTACTTACAGCTGTGGATACTATAATGCTACGATGTTCTGTGTTTGAGGATATTATTTACATTACCTGATTTCTGCCAAATCTCACATTTCTGATTTTTTCACAACAGTTACAAAATCAGTATTTTAGGAGCAGTGTCTGTTTAAGTGCTGTCCAGCATGGACGGTATTGCGGAATACAGTATTCCAAAGACTGAAAAGTCCCCTGCTACCTCTTCCTATGGTGTTAAGCCTTGGTATGTCTACCGGCAGTCTGCTATTCTGTATTACTGCTGACAGTGTTGGGTACCAATGGATCTGTATATCAAATGCTATTCTTCATTAGGTATCATTTGGCTACGTTCCAGCTGAATACCAGAAATAGCAATAATGTCAATGAAGTATCCATGGCAACTGTCAACAAAGGTCTGAGAAACATCATTTGAGGTTTTCAATGGATACAAAGCCAGATATAATTTGTAAAGCATATATTTATTTACAACTTTAATTCCAATGTCTGCATTCACTGATGAATGATCCACCTAACTAGTTCTTTGTTAAACCGCAAAGAATACAAAAGCTATTTTCTCTTTCCTCTTATAATACAAGGTACTGAGTGTTATCAGCAATATAACTGAACACAGGTTGCCAAAGGACAGTCAATATGTGTGTGAGAGAGAGAGACTATGCACAAATGCCCATGTTTGATATTTGTAACATGTTTTCTTTTGCAGTTCTCATTTATTGTTATTAAAACCACCCAATCCCTAAGTTTTTGAGCAAAGTTCGTTAGATGTAATGTGACTATGAGCTGAAAACTTTTTAATCTTTGCTTTCTGATATAGGGCTTCCTTTGTACAATTATCATTTAGTTCTTCTAAATTAAAATAAACTAGTATCAAAGGGAAATAAAAAGTGTGTGTGTCACAAGCAGTCTCCACACATTTCCCTGGTGCACTTTTCATTTAGTTCCAAATCCTTATCTGTCCAGAAAAAAAAGTAATTGTTAAGGGCAGCTGGCTCCCTTGAAGGCAAACAGCTGCCACTGATTAACAGTCGTACTTTGAGGATATCCTGTAGAGGGTTAACACAAGCCATATGTTCATTTATGCTAGTTATTTACGTGGTATTAAAAGGCTGAAATTACCAGCTCAGGGATAAGTGAACTTCATATGGGGTGCTGGAAAGCTGCGGATGTTTTTCTGACTAATTAATCATATGTCTCCTGCACAGCATTGTTTATGATATTCATAAAAAGTAATATTTAATGAATTCAGTAGCAAATACATTCCCATTTTTATTCTGCAAATCATAAGATATTTTATTCATGTACACATACAACCCACTGAACATTTTTCTTTCTCCTAGTTCTGGTTATTTGCACACAAACAGTGGTATTTATTTTTCCAAATGTAAATGGTTGAAGCTTGTTTAGGGCATCAGTGTATATAGAAAATTGCAGCAAAGTCCTTCCTCAGATAGCATGCTAGTCTAATGAATGCTAAACTAAAAAAATAACGCAGCTCATTTTATACTGTTACACTAATATCTGAACATACAGTTAGTGGATGTTAATGCTTACCTTTTAAATATTAACAGTGGTCATACTTCTCAACTTATTTGCACAAGAATTCTGGACAAAGCAAAAACTAATGGAGGGAGGGGGTCGAAAGCCCAAAATCATGGACATGTTTTATTATTTCACCAATTCAATAAAAAGTTAATAGAACAGGTTTTGCATTGACATGTATTTTTGAGCAGTAAGTATGAAACTCTAATGATTGATATTAATGACTAACTATATTCATCAATGGTTTACCATAAAATCAAAAAAATTATGAGTGGAAGGGCAAAAATTAGGGATATTCTGCAGAATCAGGGAAAGTGATGTGCTGTGATCTCATGTGGGTGCTTTACTTTTTTATGGTATGTTAAACACACCTCTGTCTTCTTGCTGTGCAACTGTTTGCCTTTCTAGTATTCCTAAATACTGGATTCAGGGACTGTAGTCACATGAATCAGACAGTAGTCTAAACTTCATGACTCATGCAATTAACTGTCTTCTGTTGAATCTCCGACTTGTTGACGTTACTGCTCAACAGTTTATTACATTTAGGAAAATGGTCCTACTGTATGCTGTACTTAAAGAACTGCCGTAATCTTCCGATCCCTTCGAAATGCAAACAAAGCTGAAAAGAAGTGCATAGTTTTCTGTAATGGCTGTTCAAGCAAGAACTAGATGCCAATCATGCAGGTCTCAGCCAGAGCAGAGAGACAGAGAGCTAGACACTGACTTACATCTAATATTAGTAAACGTATTGGCTGCAAGTCTGCTATTCTGTTTTCCTCTTCCACTGTACCATGTTCACTCACAAATGTAACCCCTCTCCCTCCCTGCCCCCCCCACCAGTTCTACAGCTGATACAACTCCTACATAGTGTTACTCTCAAATGTCACATTTTTCTCTATTCCAACTAAGCTCTCCCCTGTCCTGAAAGACTGTCCTGCATTGCCCAAGGTTAATACTATCCATCTACTCTTCTTCTGCATTATCCAACTCTCTTCCTCCCTAAATATCCTCCCTACCTTACACATCGTCAGTTTTATAACATTAGCTTTCTCTTTCATTTTCCAGCTTCTCATCTCTTACCTTGCTACTGAAGCTCAAAGTTCAGAAGGATAAAGTCCACTCTAAATGTCTCCTTTCCCCAAAGTCACTTCTCCCTTTAAGCATTCCAACTCAGAAGTGATTCTTTGGTCTTCAGGCAAATGATTCCAGTAACCCACCACCCTTTAAAAGAACCAGGTTATAGGACTCTTGCTTTTGTTCAAGCAGCCTTAATTTCATGGTTTCCTTATTCTGGACTTTATTTAGTACATAATATAACATTGAAAAAGAAACTTGTTAGAACAGGCCATAAAAATGTAATAGCATCTGTCTTAATTACCTGTATTTCAGAGAAATCATGCAAAACTGTCCAGAAATTGACAATAAATTGGGTCTTGAATGCCTTCCAGCTTCTTGGCAAAGACGTACTGAATTTTTTCAACACTGGCCAACAAATATTTCATGTTGGGATACAAGAGAATGCTACAGTATTTCAGTTTCAGTGTTACATGACAAGTATAAACTCCCATAATGAATTCTTGTTTTCTTGAGGGGATAAATCCAAACAAACAACCTATGAGTTTACAACAAGATCTATAGATACTGTTACAATGAGATCTGATTGAGAACCTATGATCCACACTGACTCGTAAGTCTGTGCACTCATTAACTTGTTCCAGTACAGTGTCAGTGTTACAGGTGGTGTTTACACTGGCATTCCCAAATATCACATATTTGTATTTGTTACTGTTCAGGCTCTGATTGTTGGATGAAGCCCAATAATTAAATCCCTCAAACCCTTGGATGGAAATATGTAGTGTCACTGTCATTAGTTATAATGCAGCCCCTAATTCTCTCAGTAAAATGAAACTGCTGTTTCCTCTTACATTAACTTACTTCTCTAGTACTGCTAATCAGTCTTTTAAAAATATCTTATCACAACCATGACTGGGGATGAAGAATTCTTCTTCGTCTTGTGTAACATGACCTTACAATGCACCTATTATATAACATAGACTGACTTACTTGACTATTGCGTATCTCTAGCTGATTTCAGTATAGGTGACTTCTCCAAGTTGGGACCTCATTGCTGAGTTCTGCCCAGACACTCTCCACTTGCTACATCCACTCCGCTGTCAAACTTTCTTTTAAACTTTTTGTCTCCAAGGCAAAGAGGAATAAGTCTCAACTATTACACAGATAGAGAGATTAATGTCTCAGGCACTGGAGGAACTCAGTAAGGGAAGATGTGAGTCAAGAGCTGATACTACTCCATGGAGGAGAGTGGTGGCTAGGCCTGGCTTTATACTGACACCTAGTGGTGGCTTGGTGTATCTCAATACAAAGGTGTAACACCTTCAGCACTTGAAATGAGGTGTGCCTGCTAAACAGCATATGCTGTAACCCACATGTACATATGACAGTACTGTAAGCTGAACCCATTGGCTGCCATGAGAACTAAAGATAATGCCTGCCAAAACTACCCCAATGGCTGCCTGAATAGTGGGCTATCATGGCTGGCTTTCCATCATTCAGAGGAAGGAATACTCCATCCAGCCTTTTCATCAGTGAAGGGAATGCATAGGTCAAATGGCCATAGCAGAGCTGATGGTCAGCAGGCAGTGGGAGCATAAAAAGGGTATTAAAAACTGCTTTTCCTTCTCAGCCATTTACCTAAGTTTAATTATTCCTAGATGCAGCACTCCTTTTAAGATCCAAGACAATTCTTTCTGGCAGTCAGCATTATTTCCATCTACTGCTGTCAAAATTCTAATACATTATCAGCATACTGTTAGCTTCCAAACTTCTCAATAATTTCCTCCATTACTTACATGGCTAATAAATAAAATTACCACTCACAATATTCCATCATATAAGTCATACCTATATTCTTCCTTTCTTAATAGCTTTCTCTTGTTCTGAGTGCTAACAATTTTGTATTATTTACTGTACTGTTATTCTGCTACTTTATATATAGATGTACATAAATAAATAATGGTAATTTTTATTATCTGGCCAAAATCATAGGAACTAGTTATTTACGTAATTCTTATTACCTTCAAAAATGCATTTTACATTAATTTATTATTTATTTTACATTTGTTGACCGAGATTGTCCGACTGAGCAGAAGAGCGCTTTTTCAGCGGAGGCCCGGGGAGAAAAGCTCCAAAATATTATACAATTTTCATTATAAATTAGTATTAAACAATAATGTTACAGTATTATCACAAGGCATTAAATAGCAATACAATGTTATACAGTGTCAGTAATCAGGAGTATAGCAAAACTATTTCAAGATGTATAAAAAGAAATATGTCATTAAGATGAATATAGTTTTGGGGTAAAAAACCCAGTTTTATCATGATGTAGTTGCATGAAGGCAAGACAATTACAACAGAATGTTTCTCTGAGGCAGTTTTATTAATAGATTTTAGAAGACAGTAGAAAGTGTATTCAAGGAAGATTAGAGAGAGCTAGTGAGAAGAGTGAGTTAAGAGCAGAAAGTAGATTAAAGTATGGGAAGCAGGGGGTGTTTAAGGAGGGACAGTGCAGTGGCAGGACCAGTGACTTTTAAAGTGCTCTTTGGTGGCTGTCTTAAACTGTTTAGGATGTGTAAGGGTCCTGATTTCTCGATATACTAAGTACTAATTAATATTATATTATATTATTACAATAATATTATTATATATATTATTAGTATATTATTAATACTTAATATTATTCATATTAAGTATTAATATTAAGTACTATATATTATCTAAACATTCATTATGAAGCAGTACATTTAATGCATAGTCATGCTAATCATTATAATCAGCCTCAGTGATCCTACAGTCCCAATATAACATCCTGCATTTCTCATCTGCCATCTTCCCATCATTCATCGTTACCTCAGACTCCCTACTAGCATTCTCAACTCCCCACCCTCAGTCTCAAAATCCTAATGCTCCTCCTCCATCAAATTCCTGACAACACAATTGCTGTATTCCACTTGCTACCCTATCATTCTCACCTCCATAACTTCTATACCTTGTTGTCATTCTGTTGCTTACCTTCCCTTCACTCAGTTCTTTCTAATCCACTTCTAGTCTCACCTTCAAACCCTTGCTCTTCCCCACACCGTTACTGTTCCAGTGTTTACCCATCCAGCCATTTACATCACCCCTATAATTTATTCCACTTCTAATCATTAATTGTAACCTCCCCAACCATATTTTCCAATACATTTCCACCTTCATTTCAGCATCTTCCCCCAGCTAATTATCAGCTATTAATACACCTTTTTCTTATCACACTCCACATTGTTTTCAAGTAATATACTCCTCCCTTATAGTTTATGTCTACACTATGCCTACACTTATCTGCACAGCCAATTCTTCCTATGAACTGCAATCCCTAACTCAGAAGGTGTTGAACACAGTAGAGACATGGTTCTTAAAACGTTGTCTCCTCTTGAATCCCAAAAAAACAAAACTCCTGCTCTTTACTTCTACCCGTAGGTCCTCCCCAATAGACTTCTCAGTCATCTCTAAAAATGGTACCCTCATTTCTCCTGACTCTACCACCAAACTCCTAGGAATTACAATAGATAACAACCTTAACTTTGACACTCATATTACTAGCACTATAAAAACAGTTAACAGAAAAATGGGCTCCCTATATAGGATCAAACCCTTCCTTACTTCTACAGCTACTACTATTGTCCACTCTTATCTAATCTCTACACTGCTCTATGCCTCGCCAATCTACACAAACCTAACAAAAAACAACCTGCTCAAACCAGCTAGCACTTATAATAACATTGCCCGATTTGCCACTGGAAATTCCTTCAGAACCCATCACTGTTAGAACCTAAAACAACCAGGATGGCTTGAACTACAGAATCAGCTTCAATTCAACCAACGAACAATTGCCCATAAGGTCCTTAATCAACCTAACAAAACTCCAATACTCTCAAACCTCATAACCCCCTATAAAAATCTTTATACCTTACGCTCATCAAATAAACTACTAGTTAGCATAAGTAAGTCCAACAACATGGCAGGTGACTCTCTGTTCTCAAACACAACTGGCAAAATCTGGAACCTTCTACCTAGTGAGCTTACTTCACTTCCATCCCTTCCTCTCTTTAAACAAAAACTCAAATTATTACTTAGAATGCTCTGGTTATGCCCTTGCAGTAACCCTGACTAAAATGTAACCCCTGTTCTAATACTTCCTAGTTTCTACTTTCTTACTAGTCAATGTTGTTTAGCATAAATGAAAGCAGGAAATGTAAAAATATTGTAACATTTTAATTATTTGCTTCTTCTGAATATTATGTCCTAAATTCTGTACATAGTCATTGTTATGTACAATACAATGTAGTTTGAAATATTTGCTATTACTATTTTATTGTAACCTACTACCTGGTTACTTACTGTTTGTGTTTATTTTATTGTAACCTTTAACCTTTGTTAATACTGTTGTGTTCATCGGAGCTTTTCTCCCTGGGCCTCTACTGAAAATGATCATATATCCAGTTAGACTAGCCAGGTCAACAAATGTAAAATAAAATAAATAAAATAAAAATGTCAGATGCCATGATGCAAGATAGCCTTCTTTATTATTGTGCCATGTGCTATCACTTATCTGTTCACATCTGTGAATCAAACACTGGTCCTATGACTTGGTAGGCTTCTAGGCACTCTCCCCATGTTTTGTTTGCTTCCCCCTTTCTCCATTCCCCACCTTCCATTTGCCATCTGCCCATCAACCTACTTTTCCCGTGTCCTGACTTCTTCTGCATATTAGTCCTAATTTACCTTTCTATTGTTTTCTTCCCAAGACACCTGCAGAACATGTCAGGACACTTCACCCGTGATGCCCCTAGATACCCCTCCTTCCCGTAAAGCTGTTAATTGCTACAGTAAGATAATTATGTTTCAGTCACTTCTCTTTTTATAATACCAATTTACAACACTTCTCTTTTCTTAATCCTATCGCTTCTGCTAAAAGTTCCTCATTCTATAAGTCTTCGTCTTTTTCCCCTTTATCTACTTCTCCAGCCCCTTTGCTTCTCCATCCTATTCTTTCAGCCATCCTTCCTTTAGTATTTATTTTGTGGTTATTTCACAAATTTTCCATTACCTCCAAACCCTCCCTTGAATGTCCACCCATTTCATGAGCATACTCTAACACTTCTTAATTAGACCCTTAATGTAAACTACTTGAAACAGTTTATCCCTCATCCTTGTCATTTCCACTCTGTCTAGTAAAAAATTCACTTCTGCCACATATTACTTTTAACCACTTGTTGCTACAAGTCAGAAACCCAAGCCTCAAATGCTACTAGCACTCCATATATTAGCCTTTTTATCTATTCCATTTATCCCTTTCCACATGAATATTTGACTTACATCCTGCAATTTTCTTATCAGTTTCTCCACCAGTGGAATATGTAATGGTTTCATCACATGCAAAATCAAACATAGCACTGCCACTACATTAATTCATCTGTCTCACCAATAATTCAAATGACTTTTCCATTCTTTCACCTAAACATCACAGTTTCTCCTGTCTCCTTTATTGACTTCAGCAATGAAAGTCCCAGAGTTAATTTCACATCATCTTCCTTGCTAATTAAATCTACTCCCCCATATTGCTCTCAGTGGGAACTACTACTGATTTGACATCATGATACCTCAGTCCCACCCTGTCCCCAAACCACATTAACTCCTCCCTCCACCACCAATAATCATTTCTCTGCATTCCTGTCTGTAACAACAATAATCAGCAAGCAGATTGCAAACCTTTACATTCTTTTTTACTTCGTCTCTTCAGCTAATGCCTGTGTGATTAGCAGGAATAAATGAAGGTAGAGTGGGCATTACTGACTCGTAACTCCTTCCACTTTCACCTTTCTCAAACTCACTCTCTTAACTGTCATTTTTAGTACCTAATTATAATAAAAGACCTTAACCATTCTGATCAATTTCTTTCCAAAAATTATCTACCTCAGCACATCATATATAAAATTCCACTCAGCCATCTAAAAGACCTTCTTGATGTCCACAACCTCTCAGCCCTCTGTATAGTTTACCCAAGTCTGTATAATTCAACAGCCCCCAACTGTTCTTTGATAAGTCCTACTCATCTTTGCAGTCTTTCTGGTCAAAATACCAAACCCCAGCAAATAGCACCCTCATTAATCAACAATACTGTCCTTTAATTTACTGAGTCATCCCCTCCTGTGGCTCCATTTTGCCACACCAAGGTAGCAATTTTCCCCATTGCAATTGGTAGCCCCCCTTCCTGCCAATACTTACCCAAATACCGTCCATCTCATCTCCACCACTAATAACTTTACCTTCCTGAAAAGTCAGTGGAGAAGCCAAACTCTCCATAGGCTGTCATGTTCTTCAAATAGCCAGTGATCTTCCTGATCTCTTCTTTAGTAATTTCTGAATCCAATATCTCCTTAGCTACATCCCAAGTACAGTCCCACTTCCAATCTATTATCCACCTTAACCCTTACCAGTTCACTATCCTATAGAATCCTGCATATGTCTCTACCACTTTCCTCTTTTTATAGACCATGTTGCCCTTGGAAGTCTGTCATGCCTCCAAAGTTGCTTCTGCTTTCAACTCCTCCTGTTTTTAAAACACCATTTTCTCCTACATCCTTTTCTGCTCACGAGTGATTCCTCTTCCTATTCAGGTTGGTCTTCAAATCCATCGCCATCTCTGCATCAGTTTTTTTTCCTTAACTTCTCCCCTATCTCCTAAGGAATTCTTCCATTCATATAACTCTCTATTCGACTATGCCATCCTTTTCTTTTTCTCCTTTATCATTTGCTTCTTTCTGTCATTACACTCCCTCTCCACACTGCTTTATCCTATTCCATACTGCCCTCTTCTTTACCCTTCTTACCCATATTACATTAATCAACTCTCCCACTATCTTCTCTTGCCATAACATTTGTTCCTCTCCCTCTACTGTCAAGAGTTCATGTGACAGCGAATTCTTACCGCTCCTTTATTTACCTCCAATCTCCTAGGGACATGATCTGGCCACTTAGGAGTTCTTCATCAAACTCCAAACTAACCAGAAACCTATCAAAGCTGACTTGCTTGTATTCATTCAACCACAGAAAATATTCTGCCACTTATCTCCACACAGCTGTCTCAGACATCATATAGGTCTTGTTTCCACAGTCCCCCACAAAATATCTGTTGGGTTCTGCTTTTATCATTCCTCTCACAATGTAGGCTGTCCTACTTTGGGTCTAATCCCACATTATAATCTCTTCTTATCACCATGCTTAACTTAACTTCTCCTACCATCCCTCCCACTTTTCTAAAACATGACATGAACACTTGTAGAACATCGCCATTGAGTTCATATATAAACCCGAACACCCACCTTTCCTCATTTAGATTGCACATTTCACTAATATACAACTTCCCTCTCCCTCTTGCATCTCATGTACTTTATCCACAACACTCACATTTACAGTAAAATCAACCCCTTTCTTCTTCCTTTTTAACGTATCAAAAAAAAAAAAAAAGAAAAAAGCCACATATCCTTGTTACCTCTCGAATGTCCCTGATTTTCAGGGATGCCCCTTTTTTTTTACTCAAATTTTAGCTCTGCCCCTCTTAATCCCTCCTAAAACGGATGACTTTTGGAAGAAAGGTGGTGAATTACACTTAGTAAATAGTGACAATAATTAAGGGTTGTAGACTTCTTTAACTTCAACAGATGTAAATTAATTCACCTTCTCTTATTCTTTGAATGTCTCAAGTTAATAATACTAATATTTTAAATGTGTCCCTGATTGTCCCTGATTTTCTCTGGATTTGTCCCTGATTCTGTTGACATTTGTCCCTGATTGGTTGAGAGCTATGCTTGTCTCCTAATTTCCAAATTTCCATTTGCTCTTGGTATCCTGTGGCATACCTCGCATACTGCCTTTCCCTCCTCTTACTTTCCCTAGTATCTGGATTACTGACTTCCTTGATAATCCTCCTCCTGTATGCCCCTCCCTGTGCCTCAATGCACCTCAGCTGGTCTACGCAAATCTTCATGCAACCTTGCTCCCCCCTCACCACAGTTAGGTCCATATACTGTACCAATAACCCCTCCCATCCAACCAGTCCCCCCCACCCACACACCCACACACATACACACTACCCAGTGCTTACATAATGCCACAGTGGCACAAATTCTCCTACATATAGCTCCAATTCCTCCTACCTCATACACATTGTAAGTTCTACATCCTCACCCCAAGCTCCTGCTTCCAGTCACCAACATACTAAGCCTCTCTGCCTCCAGATTCTTCTGTAACCCTGCTTACTAGCCTCACCATCCTGTTTCCCTAGCATTCCAAAAGATCCTTCTCTCAAAATACTCCACTCCCACACCTATGCAGAAGAGAATCCCCTAAATCTGCAGGTCCTTGCGTACTCATCACCTTACCACCTCCACTGCCTAGCCTACACCACTTTTACCCATATACAGGCATATTCATGTGCCTCTATTACGCTTCCTACACTGTATTAGCCCCTGCCCACTTTCGTTCTCACCCAAAACTCTAATTTTCTTATTCAACTGCCCACCCAATATACTTTATTTCAGTCACTATGCATTTTAACTGTTTCAGTACTACATTTCCTCTAGACACATAGCAAACACCCCTTTGTGCTTGTTAATCAAAGTGGAATAACTTACTATATATATCCCACCTATCCTTACCCCAGCAAAAACTAAGAAAATATTCTGCTCTATATTCCCCCAGCTTTTTTGTTCCTTTAACATTATTTCTATTTCCTAAAGCAACAAAACTATGCAATCACCACTATACAGTTTGTGTTACAGAAGCAAACAATTCAACATTGTCAAATATGTTCACATATAAGCTTTTGGCTGCAATCAGTTGCCTTTTTATTTGCATATATACAGTATTATAATACTGTATGTGAAGAGTGGGTAAAGATAGATGAAGGCTGCCAGCCTAGCTAGATAGAATTTTGCAGATAATTCTGTCATTTGTAAATATGAATGTAAACTACAGGCTTGTCTTAAATGTAAAAAAATACTGTTACATTTGGAACTGGAAATAAATGTGACAACAGTGCACTCTACTGACCAAAGTAAAGCATGTGGTGACCCTTTGATGTAGACAGTGGTCCCAAAGGGTCTAGATGAAGGATTTCTTGCTATTGTTTTAACCAAGAGTTAAATTGCTAGATTTAAACATGCAAATGTATTTTTATTACTCTGTTTCCTGACCAGCTGCAAGATAACAAAAGGAGATGTTAAGAATGTAAATGCAGTTTCTGTTAGCCTGGGAGCCCGGGAAAGTGTGAAGAATGATGCAATGTGTAGCATGGGAACCCCTGAAAAGTGTAAAGAATGATGTAATGTGAATCAGAACTGCAATTTCAATTTAAACAGAGAGAACCAGAGAGGATGAAGCATTTTTTCTTGACCATCCAACTCACAGCACTCTCTTGCTCTTATGTAAGTTTATCTTAGACTAGTGTTTTCTTTTAGAAATAGCTAGGAACTAGAAAGATTAGACCAAGTGTTTTTCTGTGATGTCAGATCTGTACTACTGAATTATTTTAAGTAGTTCTCTGTGATTTCTGAACTCTTGACTAGCACTGTGTAGTAAGAAGTATTGTCTTGTGTTTTTATTATTTATTATTAAATATTTTAAAACCTTTTAACTGTGGCTCTTTTGTGTAGAGATAATTTAAGCTTTAGGGTACATTGCATATTTATAGTGATTACTGTACCAAATCACTATAAAAAGCCTTGAATGTTTAGTTATACTACCAATTGGATAATAATATTGCACAGTAATAATTGAACACCCTTTTAAGGGCCTTTGAGTAGCTGATAAATATTAGCTGGGTGGTGGCAGGTGGTACTACTGCATAGTCTGGGTGATAGGGGCACAGCTGGAGAACCTGTGCCAGCCTTTCCCAGGAGTGTCTGTGTGGTTGTATAAACTCTTATCTCAGAGTGTGTGTGTGTGTGTCAGCTACATGGGCAGGTTCATGAAACACTGGTTGGACAGAGAGGGTGCTGGAGGTTTTAGCTTTCCCAGCTAGGCTGAGATCTGGACCCTATAGCTGTGCCAGTGGGGAGTCTTATTTGGGACCTAGAGAGCAAGGAAGCAACCAGACCAGGACTGAGTGTGATCTCTGTGTGCTCTTAAGGGAAATTACACTTTACTATGTGTATTTGTTATCCTTTCTTCATATATGAGATGCCCTCTCTGGTGTTAGTGGTGAGGACTGAGGCTCCTTGATTGCTGGGCCAGGATATGGGCGTCACACTGTATACCGTTTGAGATCCTGCTTGCTAGTTATACAAATCCAACATTGTACCCTGAATAGTATTACACTTACAATCACTGTTCCCTGTACAAATCTTAACACATGCATGTAACGTCTTCAGTCCATACAGCTAATCCCCCACCTAACATTCATCATACAACAGTTAATAACTTCTAGGACAGAAGCATGTCACAAGTAGTAAATAGGCACTTTACACCTCTCTCAACCCACATCCCGTCCTACAAAAATCACAGTGAAATGCAACTGTACTTGATGTACGTCAGACATTTACTCTGTTACTCCTATAAGTAGGAATTTATTGTTCATTTCTGATAAACTTTAAAATGAGGTATATCTGCCCTGCATCTTCACTGTATTGTTTCACTGTTTTCTTCTAGTAAGCATTTGTATCAAAGTGTTTCAGTCTACTATGCCTGATTGGTTCTACTCGTGCTCTTGGCCTGAACCTGAAATTAGTCATCTGGTTCAGTGCTCTACTCTGCTTAACACATAAAATAGACAGAGAGACAGGTAGACATACAAACAAATATGATAAAACAAAATAAATAAAAACTGTCTAACAAAAAAATTATTTTCTAGGGCAGCAACATTATATTTAACATTAAATACATTAACATCCTATTCAATAACTGTAAGTTTCCTTTTACTATGCAAATTACAGTGTCCTAGTACCGAATGTAATCAATCAGTGAGCATTCCTCTTTTTTTCCTGTCCATACATCATGCCACCCTTCATGAAGTACCTTTATAACATTTACAAATTAAGGAGTATAAAATCAGCATTAAGTACATTAAATAGCTAAGCTTCTGCATTTTGTTTTAATTTTATTTGCATATTTCAGTACTATAACATTTAGGAGTTAATTGTTAATTAGGCACACCCAACATATATCCCCTTCACATCTTGCCATGTCTGGCCATATATTCACTCCATCCTTATTCCATCTCCTGTGTATTATTCTTACAATATTTAGTTATTTTAAAGGCAAACACCTTATAGTTGTCAATGAATACATTTAACATTGCTGACTGCAGCTAGATCAGTTATCATTTTACCACGTCCAGTTCACATTATAACACTATATATCACATTTATGTTGTGCCTTCATTGCTTTATCCGTCTCACTCCCAACAAGCTGTAGTTTTACACACAAACTGTAATGCTCCAGAAATTAAATTATCCAAGGACATATCCCATTGCAGGTGACTTACAGGCATAAAGCCCTAACTATGTCCCAGGTGACCCAAGTTCAATTAGCAGCTCAGGAACATGACAGTGTTGGCAGGGGAAGACTGCATACCTATCTTGAGGGAAGAAAGGAAGGCACAGCAAACTAGCAATGCTACAGACCCTTGGAGGTGGTGTTCCACTACTGGGTGGGACCTGGGAGTGGGCTTATGTCTCATCAGACTACCACCTGGTGGCAGCCCTCATTAGCCATTATATGAGAGCATGCACTCACAGTGGGAAGGCCACTGAGACTTCCCACTAAGAGGCAGGTAGTCTGTCCATCCCCCCACCAGGGTGGGATTAGGAACTTTCAGAAGATGTATTCACTGCTAGGATGTCAATGAGAGCACAAACGTTCTGACTTCTGCCTGAGTGACCAGCACCCTAGACATCTCTCACTCTAGTAGGTCTGGGGATATATGGACTCAAGTCCAGTATGGGGAGGTTGATGGAGCAGGCAGAGAGGGAAGCATTTAAAAACAAGGACATGAAGTTACATGCCCAGGGCCTTTGTTCACCATAAAGCCAGTTTCCTTATCCTGCCACTCTACAGTCCCAGCAGTAATCATTTAACTTTATTTATACCATTCCTCATAATCACCGTTGTGCCTATGGATGCTGTTACGCCTATGGTCATCTACCTCAGACTGACCGTTACAAGTATTATCAGGATGAGGTCACTACTGGAATAGTGCTTCTAGCTAACTGTGGCTCTTTATTTGCTGTTCTGTGTACCTCCGTTTCTACTGCCACTCATTTTCATTGTTTCTGTGTACCATTCATCCTTCTCTGCTTAGAGGCTTCTCTGGTCCTCAGTTCAGGTCAAGCAAAATGTAAGCACTTCATCGCCAGCCTGCTAGTTCAGAGGCATGATATCTGCCTGTAATGCTGGTGACCCAGGCTTTCCTAAAATGTATGGCTAAAACATTGAAACCTGTACATAGTTTATATAATCATCTTCAGAATTTTTTTTTTATTTTTGAGAATATCAGTGATTCATGGAAGGCAAAGTAACAGCATTTTGCTCACTGTTGCTAATGTTTTTTAACACCTTTATTAAATATCACTTACACAGGCACACATACATTAATAGAAAACAAATCATACTAACAATTTCCATTTACTCACATTATACTTTATGTGTTTTCTTTCATTGCAGCAGCTCTTTCAGTCCAACATTACAAACTCATTTCACTTAAACATTACCCCTACTCCTGAACATTATCCTACGCATATTGTTCCCACAAATTCCTTTTATTTCTACTTAATTTGATCCTTCCCTTTTGTAAAGAATCCTGTTCCAGTACTTTTATTCTTTTTACAATAATCAATACTTCAAATACAGTTGGTTTAGATTTTGAGTTTCTACTAATTGCTTTTTTTGGCAGCCAACACAGGTAAACCTAATAAGGCCTGACTGTGTCTAGGCAATTCAGATCCTGTGTCCCAGCTTAAAAGTATAATTTCCTTAGTCAACAACCATTTGCTCTTCCAATGCTTCTAAAAGATGTACTCTGCAGGGATTTTTTTAAATCAACCAACTCATTACACTCTCAAAAACCATGCTCCCAGTTCTCTCTTTCTTCCCTATCATACCTCCAAAATTTGCTATCTACCTGAGGAAAAATTCTCAGAAGTCTGTTTGGGGTATAAAAATACCTATGCAAAACACTTCTGAGCAAAAATCCTAAGCTTTCTGGACTTTACTGCATACTTGGGAGCCATACATATGCCCTCCCATTGTTCCCTTGTAAAGTACTGTTCCAGTCTCTCTTCCCAATTGTTTATAACCTGCACTGATTGATTCTTTTAGTTATCATGCAACATTTTATATGTCCTACAAACTATCTCCTTTTTAACAGCAACTTCTGTTTCAGATTTGATAAAAAATCTACCAGAACAGGTCTTTCACTTAGGACTACCCTATCCCTTTTTCCTTGCTTATACTCTGATATCAGTCCCCGATAGAGAAGGCAGTCTCTAACCTGCTGTCAGACTTATTCTTGGTCTCATCCCACTCCATTGTCTTTCCCTCACTAGTTATTTGCTTCCAATACTTTGGTTCCTTTGCCAGTTTTCTCTAGTAAATTCTAGCCCCCCCCCCTTTCCTATTTTCTGTACTCCTACTTCCAGTCATTCCTATTGTCAAAATCTTCTTTCTCCATCCATGTGTGGGTTTAGTTCTTAGAATACTTTCTGGAACTTAATGAATATAATATTCTGTATGGTGCTAATTATTCTCCTTAATGATCTGCATCCAAAATACCATTCTCTTCTTATTTCTTGAACTTCTCACCACATGCTTCAGCATCATCCCTTTCTATGTTGAATTATAACCTTCTGCCTATGTTACATGCATGAGCCTTAACTGTGTAGCTGTAAAATAGCCCTTCAAATCATGTAATCCTAAACTACCTTGCTTTATTGGGAGGATCAACCTATCCCACTTAACTCTTGCCCTCTTTCACTCCAAGATAAATTCCTTCAACTCTTTATTGATTATTGCCCATAACTTTTCTTCTGGTTGATAATATGTCTGACCTATATATAAAACTAAAGGGACTAAAACCATTTTGATTGTGTATAAATGATACCTTGTATCTTGCTATCCATATCCATAAGCAAGAGCTTCTAGTTTCTCAGGTTTTATATTATCTTTTGCTTAGTCCCTTCCCACATATCCTTAGCTGCCATAACTGAAGCCTTTTTTTACCCCATACATCTAAATACTTCATCTTATCGTGTCCCATAAATATGGGCATTGCTGAACCAAAATATGTGTTGGTACATAACTAATAGCTATATCATTTGATTTATCTCATTAATTTTATATCCTGAAGAGGCTTAAAACTGTCTCAAATGTTTTACAACACTGATGTTCTTTTGCATGGATTTATCAGGTACAAAATAAAATCATCTCCAAATAAAGCCAAATATTCTTGATTACCATACCAATTATATCCTTAAATGGCTGAGTCTTATTTTCTTTGCCAATGGCACTACATGTAAAGCAAATAACAAAGAGGAAAAGAGAACCCCCCACCTGGATCCTCTGTTCAAACAAAACGTATCAGAGAGGAACCCTCCCACTTTAATTCTTGCCTCCGATCCTTCATATATCATCCTAATTAACCCTATTGCTGTATGAAGGAATGCAACTGCTTACATTACCCTACTCATAAAATCCCAACTTAACTCTGTCAAATGTTTTTCTCTGCACCAAAATCCACCAACAACAGTGGCATTTTCTTACATTCTACTTCCCACGTGATCATTGTTGTCCTGTTAATGCTCTGAAATGTTTGCCATCCCTCCACAAAACCACACTGATCCATGTTTAGCAAGTTAAGCAACACATTTACCATTCTTTGAGTTAGTACAGACATTAACACTTTACAATCAAGGTTTAAAATTAAAATAGGTCTATAATATGAGGCGGGGTCTGATGGGCCTTTACCTCTTTGAGTAATGCAGCCACCACAGTTTTCTTCCAAGACGTTCGTGCTTTCCCTCCTTTTAAAAGTAGTTTTAAATAAAATCATCCAGATCTTTATCACATTCTTCCCTTCTAATTTCCAAACTTCCAGACAAATACCATCTGGTCCTAGAGACGTCACTGAAAATTGATTATACATCACCATTTGTATCTCATCTCCTCCTGTCTTAACTATTAATTGTTGAGCTTCATCTTCCTCTAATATTAGCATAATTAAGTCTTCCATAAATATTTCCATGTGTGCTCTTTCTTGGTATTTGCATTCTGCTTTATATAAACATTCATAGCATTTCTAAAATATCACTTATACATATATAGGATCTCTGGTTATTTTTCTTGTCATAGGCTTCCTAAGTTTGGCAATAACCCTTTCTATTTTCTGTTGCTTACGTTACCATGCTGAAAGTTTTTATGCTCTGAAGTTATCAAAAAATAGTTGCTTAACATCAGTCTTTCTAAACTCATGTATATTATCCAGGTGCTCACTTATTTTCCCTTTAACAGTCTGCAGTTGCACCACCTCTTGTTCTTTGAGACTCCCTTAATTCAGCAATACTTCAAACTTAGTCAGCCCTGTTAAATAATTCCTACTACTTCTTACCCATATCTTTCTCCTTTACCATATTTTAAACCCTACTTTCATTGTATCCCACTCACTAGCTATTACTTCTTAAGAAATTTCTATCTTCCCTAATAACTCTGGAATAACTTCCACTACCAGTTCTTTAAAATCCTGTCTGTTTTTAACATGTAAGTGGAAAAGCACCAGCGTCTTATTTCTGCTTCATTACTCTGCATTTTTATCAAAGGTTTTGTCAGTGCATGATCTGAAATAACTATTGGATGTGTGTCAAAGCTTTCAATTAAATGCACATGTTCCTGTGAAAATATAATTTTTAACCTAAACCAAAAGGCTGCTAATGTTGCCAATAACTAGTCCCCGAAAATTGCATAAACAGAATTTATTGTAAACACAAAAAGTAACAAAGGATAAGCGCTTTCGTCACAATGCAATTTTAGGGGACTAGTTATTGGCAACATTAGCAGCCTTTTGGTTTATGGTCGTTGTGCTGCTTTTGGCACCATCTACTTTTTTCTATAGTTTTTAACCTGCAGAGCACAGTTATTATACCTTGGGGAATAATATGCAAATGCTGTCCAAACTCCTACAACAGAATTCACATATTCCATACCAAATATTTTCATAACTTCCTTAAGAAATGTACCCCTTTTGTTATATTTTCCTTCTAGGTCCCCCAGTATATCCTCACTATTGCAAATCAAGCTCCTGTCCCAACCTATAAGTGATATTTCCTTCTGCACACTGATTACTTCTCCCAAAACATTCTTAAACTCCATAACAGCAACTTTTGCTGGAATATAAATACATGTCATTGGAATCTACTCCCTTGACAACACCCCCTTACTATCACTAATCTACCATTGTGTTTTTACCCTCCTCTATCACTAGTGGAGCCCCTCTAACAATCAGTATTATTACTCTTCCCTTTTTCAATTGTCCCTGATATTCTGCTAAATATCCATCCTGAAATCCTTTCTTGGTCAAATTCACTGCCCATTTCTTCCCAAATGCGTCTCCTGCAGCATTGCTATTTGTACTCTGCATGTCATAATATAATTCAATACACTTTCTTTTTTTATTTAACTGTAAGGCCATTTACATTCCAAGATAGTGTGGATAGAATAGCCATTATGATGAAAAGCTATTGTTTTCACTTATACATAACAGTTTTTTGAATGTGCATTTCCATTTTTTTCAATAAACATCTCAATTAAATTATCATGTATAGCATAGGCAATCTTACATTTATATAAATGAAAAACAAACATTGACACCACTTTAGTTGCAAACATTATGCATGATAGACACCATTGAAACAACTGTAGTTGCAAACATTATACATCACTTATCCATCCAGTCATTGTCAGTAAAGCATTATATGGCTCATTCAAATCTTGCCTCATTCCTTCTCTGCATATATTGTTCCCACAATTCCCATTTTTCTATATTGTTTGCTCCATCCCTTTTCTAAAGATCCCAATTCCAGTTTTTATCTTTGTTACTGTTACTTTACTATGTCATGCTTTACTATGTCTAAGCAATTCTGAATCTGTATCATACCTAAAAAAAATCATCTTCCCAGTCAGTCCAATCCACTCACCCAGAATCTCCAACAGAGCAGTTCACAGGCAATCCCTAAAGTCAGCTAGCTCATTACACTCCCAGAAAATATGTTCCCAGACACCTCTTTCTTGCTGATTGCACCTCCAACATTTGCTATTTACCTGAGGAAAAATTCTTTGTAGTCTACTTGGGGTATAAAAATACCTATGTAAACACTTCCAGGCAAAGATCCTAAATCTTCTAGACTTTTTTGCATATTTGGAAGATATACATATATCCTCCATTGTTTCTTCGTGAATTGCTTATCCAATCTGTCTTCCCAATCCTTTTTAAGCTCCTCTGATTGATTCTTATAATTATCACGTAAAATTGTACATGCTCTACTAATTATTCTTCTGTTCTAGATTCTATTAAAAACTCTACCAGTGCTGGTCTTTCATTTAGGACCCCCTATTTCTTTCTCTTTGCCTATACTCTGATATCAATCCATGATAGGGAAGGCAATCTCTAACCTGCAGTCCAAATAATTTCTTGGCATCTTCCCATTCTATTACCTTTCCCTTTCTGGTTATTTGCTCCCAATACATTGGTTCCTTTGCCAGTTTAATCCAATAAATTCCAGCCCCCTCTTGCCTATTATCTGTATCCCTGACCACAGTCATCCACATCAGCAGAATCTCTTTTCTTCATTCTTGTGCTGGTTTAGTTCTTAGAATACTCTTGCTATTTTATGAATATAATACTCTATATGATTGCTGTTATTCTCCTTAAGAGTTTGCATCCAAAATCCCAATCTCTCCTTATTTCTTGAGCTTCCCCCCTGTAACATCATCATTCATTATCACTTTGAATTATAATTTTCTGCTTGTGCTATGTATGAGAGCCTTAACTGTGTTGCTCTAAAGTACCCCCTCAAACTGGTTAATCCATACCTCTCAACTGTCTAGATTTAGCCTCACAGTTTTGGGCTGTTTCTCATAAAATATGTGGTTTTCTAGTAATTCCAACACAAATCCTGTTGTTCTGGTAACTTTCTAAGTTAAAAAGAGCAATATTTAAAATCTATCCCTATTTATTTTTGGGCCATTGCATTCATATTATTTTAGGCTTTGTCCAGATTTCTTGCACTAAGAGGTTGAGCGGTATGATTCTCGTCCACCTTGTTCCATTGGAAGAATCAGCTTATCCCACTTGACCATTGCTGTCTTCCCTTCCCAGATAAAATCCTTCAACTTGTTTTTAATTGCTATCCACAGCTTCTCCTTTGGTTGATAAAACTATGCCTGATCTGTGTATGAGACTAAAGGGACTAAAACATTTTAATTGCTTGTATATTAGTATCCATATCCATATAACAAAGTTTCCAGTCTCTCAATTTTTGTATTACCTTCTGTTTAGTTTCTTCCCACATATCCTTAGATACCACAACAGAGTCATTTCTAATCCATACTCCTAAATATTTCATTTTATCATGTCCCCATAAATATGGATATTGTTGGACCAATTCACGTGTGGGTACATAATTTACTACTATTGTCTTTATTTTAGCTTCATTAATTTTGTATCACAAGAAGATTTAAAACTGTCTTAAAATGTTCCACAACACTGTAATGTCCCTTTCTGGTTTTGTTCTGTATAAAATAATATAATTTGCAAATAGAGCCAGCTTTTCCTGACTACCATACCAATTATATCCTTAAATTTATGAGTCCTTTATGTGCATTTCCAATTTTTGTCTTGTGTGCACACACTGGTAGGCTGGTCTTTCATAAAATTGTTTCTTCTCTCTCCATTTGAAACTATGCCACATTTCCCACAACTTTTTGCTTTAATGAAAACCAAAAGTAAATACATTTTCAGAGTACCCAGTCCCTTCTAAAAACATTTTCAGTGTACCCCATCCCCTATTACCTTAGAGCAAATATACAAAACTTGTGTACAGATTGACAGCTGCACCCATCGGCAGAACCTAATCTATAATCAAGGTTACCCTTAAAGAGCATGTTACAGCCTATATTTCCACTTACACTGATTACTGTCTGTCTTTTCTTAGCTCTATTCCCCTTCCAAATGTGAAAAAAAGAGTATATGCTTTCAGGAAACATTAACTTTTAGGCTTAAGGGAAAATGCACTGGCTACATTTAACACTAAATTATATGCTGTTCTATTATGCATTAAAGTATTAAGGCTGATAATAAAGCCACCCTCTCTTATTCACTTCTCATTGAACTGGTTGTCATTGTACCTTTAAATTTTACATTTCCATTGTCAAAGAATGTACAGAACTCTCATATCAAGATTAATTGCCTGCACCTGCAGACAGCTTGCCTCCGTGTAAAAGTAGTCAACAATGAGAAAAAGAACTAACAACTTATAAATGCATGTAGGATTCTTTGTAATTTTCACTTAGAACAGAATGTACAGAATCCCCCTGATAACTTCTTCAGCTGCAGACTTCTTGTTTCTTGGTGAGAACATTTGCAATTGAAAAAAAATAAGCCATCATCTTTGCAGATGCAAGAAAGTTAGCATTTAGTATGACTTTCATCGTTTTGTCTGATTTTTTAAGCCTGTTTGCTTACAAAAGTCTTACTTATAGCTTAAGCCAAGGACTTTAATCTAGATATCCATCCTTGTAAAAAAAACAAGGGATGTTGTCACCTTAGTTATACATATAATATAATCAGTTCATTTTTGCAACCCCACCCCACTAGCCCACAATCATAGCATATGAACATAACTTGCATATGTTCAGTCTTTATTCTCTTGTTGTACTGTAAAATCTATATTTATAGCAATGAAATGTTTTATAAAAATACTAACAAAAATTGTTTTACTTAATTACTTTTTTAATGTCCTTCTAAACATTAAAGACATAATGTAGAGTGTATGCTTTACAGTCTACCCACAAGATTACAAAGTCAACAAATGCCCAGTCTTTTTTTAGCTAGTTTTATTTGCAAAGCCATATTTCTCAAATGTGACTGATGCTTTACAATCTCACATTTATTCACTAATTATAGTGTTGCTGATCTTCTTCCTGATCATCTCTGCCTCTCAGTCAGACTCTGATTCAAGTTCAATGTACTCCTGTTTCTTCTAGTCATTTCCTATGCTTTTTTCTCTCTCTGTTTCCTTTGTAAAACTGGAAAAGGTTTCACTGAAAAAAATCTCTCTAAGAGCTTTATTGTCAGAGCATGAGAAGCAGAATCCCCATCTGCTTGCTGGTTCACTTTTAGCTAGATATTTTCTTTTATTTCCTCTTTAGCTTGTTCTGTGTCAAAAACATGCCTTTGATCCTCCAGGAAAAATACCATGAAGACAGCTGGATGCAGCACTTTGAATCTCACACCTGCCTCTAATTTCCCGATTGTTGGAATAATTTGGGTCTCTTGCATGGTGTACAGTGAATAATCATTTTTCACAAACACTGCTGTGTCCTATTTTAATACTTTTCCCTTCTGTCACAGTTTTTTCAAGATAAACTCTGATGGTACAATTGCATCTTTACTAGTACAGGTCTTAGCTGCTTTCTCATGGCCAGGTTTGGATCATACACTTAATGTGCCCTTAATCCTGCTATGGAACATCAGTCCAGTTGCTTATTTTTGCTTTTATAAGATTAATACATTCTGTTCCTCACAGTTTCTCTGGTACAGCAGAAAAGTTGAGTTTTTCTCTGCATCCAGTCTTCTGTCTCTACTATTTTTGAAACACTTCTTGGGAAGCCTCATTCTCTGTCAGACTTTTCCTCCTTTCAATTTGTTTTTTTATCAGTTCTTCTGAATAGGTAGTTAAAGCTTCTATTTTTCTTGCCTTTTGTTATTTGAGTTAATATATTCCTTTAATGCCTCTTACATGTTAATCACTTCTGAATATGTTTGATCTGTTATTTATTTTAAATTACTTTGTTTCTCTAATTACCTCTCATGAGCCAAATTTGAAGCTTGAACTGCTTTTTGCTGCATAGCTGCAGGACCCTTACCAGACAGTGTTTTCTTTTCACCTTTTCTGATTGATTTTCTTTCAGGTTCTCCAAATACCTTCTTTGTTGGTATCTAGGCAGTGTACTTACTAGCCAGTAATGAAATTTTACCCCAGTAACAGATTCAATGGCACTGCTTTTTCTCAGTTTCTGTTTTTGCACAGGAGAGCTGAAATTAAACTGATGATCAGTGGGTACTCATCTGGGAAGTCCCACTGATGCTAATGTGAGAAAGCTAATCATCATCAAAGCATTAACATGCAGTTTATATTAATCTAAAGCATTCTGTAGTATGTGTAAACCATTTGCAGTAGGCCAAAATGTACTGGAATCTGCTATTCAGATAAAGAATAGATTCAGCATTTTTCTGCTGGAGAGAGAGAGAATAAATGAATAGAACTATGTCATCTTTTAACCAAGAAAGGGTTAGCACAGGTGGCATATGGGGCTATATGATATGTAATGTTTCCATCTGTGCAACAACAACACATGGAAGTACAGTAAAGACTTCACACTAGTCTAGTTACATAGGACTTTACTCTGCTTGTTGTCCATTTAGATCATACAACTATACTAAAATGTTTTCACTCACATCGTGCTTTGTTGGGGGTCTATATTATAACCATGAAAGACTAAAACCATGAATATGTAAACGTCGACACATAATGACAGAACTACCAGAAGAGCAAACCACCAGCACAGCAAAGGCAAAATATCAAATGGATTTGTTCGGCTAGCAGGGTGATTCTGGGGATAAGGGTATATACGCTTTTCCCCACTGTAGTGCGATCTCAGAGTTGGTATATTTAAGTAGGGGGGTAGGGGCACAGCCTCCCACATAGGGCGTGCAGCAGGGCTTGCCCCCTGCAAAAGTGTGTCTTGTTATAGTTTTTTGTAGCTGGTTTACTTATACTTATATGGAGCTGTTGGTAATGGAAATCTGTTCGATATTTTGCCTTTCGCTGTTCTGGTGATTCGCTCTTCTGGTGGTTCGCTCATCATGTGTCGACATTTTTGTTTTCGCGGTTTTAGTCTTTCACGGTTATAATATAGACCCGCTTTGTTGAGTACTATTAGACTGATATGGAATCTGAAGAAAACAAAAGCTAGGGTACTAGTTAATAAAACCCTGCCAGATTAAATAAATCCTTTGCTTGATATCACTTCTTCTGGTGACACAACAGCAAAAGTTGTACCTGCTCTAAAATGGCGAGATAAAAATTCTGACAACTTAAACTCTGAAGAGCATATCATGATGGCCTTAACCAAAACAACTCACCAGCCCCCACTGCAAAAACACTTCCACCCAAAAATTAGGATTAGAATTGCTGAAATCATTACTGGGACAGAGCAAGACAACATGACAAAAAGGCAAGTTTTCACAGTCCTCCTCCACATAGAATACAGTTGTGTAAGAACTTAATATAACAGTAGACCATTGTTGCAGTATTATTAGCGTATGGGATATCCTGCCAAGGATAGCCATATGTCTGGTTGGCATTCCAAAGCCTGGCTGGCATTCCCTAATGCTGTACATTTGATGTATGACATCAGCCAAATGGAAGTAGAAGTACATAAAGGACATGTGGATGCAATTTACTTCAGGACATTTTTCCCCATTCAAACAAATGAAAATAGAAGTAGTGGCAGCCACATATATATGTGTGTGTGTGTGTGTGTGTGTGTGTGTGTAGAAGTCAAAAAGAGGTAGAAAGTATAAAATAAACAATCTCATCCAAACTAAAAAGAAAAATGGGGGAAGGAGGGGTGCGATACTGCAATAGTGGTCAGTCAGACATCTATTATGGTAAGTTCTAACACAATTGTGTGATGTCCTTCCATAAATACTTTTGCAGTATTATTAACCTATGGGAGATTCAAAGTTGTATAAAACACAGAGGGGAGGAGGAACCCTGAACAGGGTCATAGTCTAAGAAATCTAGCAAAACTGAACAAATCAAATCTGCTTTATTCTGAAGACTAAGTAGCTACTTCAAGAATATAATTGGAATCTAAGCCTTTGAAGAAAGACCTGTAAAAAGCAGCAGCTCTATTGAAATGTGCTTTAACTGCAGCCAGAAGCTATTTACCGTGGAATTAGTAACAACAAAGACTGCCTTAAAAATCCAATTGAAATTGTTATGAAACAAGAGCAGCAAAAATTTCCTGGAAAACAAGGGAGTGTTTTCCAAGATATTTTGCATCCTCCTTGAATGACGGACAAAACTCATATATCTGAAGTTATGATCTGCCAAACTAGCAGAACAAAAGAAAGCCTTTGTAATAAATGTACCTGAGAAAGGCTGAGGTAGGAAGAATCTGGAACAAGAGGAAGACAGTCACAAGGAAGGTGATCTGTCCAGAAAATAAGGCTTAGAAACAACTAGAACTTTGCTGAGACTTTTACTGAAAACTCTTTCTATGAAGTCTTTTACCATTCCAAGAAAATTTCAGATCCATATGAAGAAAAGGACCAGCCTTAGAAGGATACTTTCTCTGCAATATAGGCACAGGAGAAATAAAGATTTGTTTTAGGTTCTGCATGACCTTACCTTTCTCCTGCAAGATTTGACAAGGTTTGCAGCTGCAGAACAAAAGAAAATGCTGTCTATTCAGAGGAGAGTTCAGCAATTTAGTATGGACAGCCTCCGGCAAAGGTTAAAGTCTAAGCCATGAAAACCTATGGAAAAACAGTGACTGCAGCTGTAAAAGAGGCATCTGCAGCATCATAACTACACTTAATGGAATATTCAGTCACTTGACAGGCAGAGGTAAGTAAAGGCAGTGCATTAGACTTGGCTTCTGAAACATCAGTGTCAGAAAGCACTTTACCCAAGTTACCCAAAATGAACAAGAGGTACTGAACCATATGGGTTTGGTAATTTATAGCTCTGAAACTACAGTTTCCCATATTTATCAGTAACTCTACTATCTTTATCTGTAGGTAAAATGTTAGAGGAAGACAAGAGCTTAGAAGGCTTCTTAGTAGAAATGTAATGACAGAAGGATCCAAAATCGGATTCTTGTATAAGAATTTGACTAGATCTGGAACCTTTTAAAATCTGTCAGGTTTCCTAGGAGCTGGAAGATGAGACAAAATTAAGAGAATCAGTACAGAAGGTATCCAACAAGGCTTCTAAAATCAAGAGAATGGCCAAAGGCTTAGTAAGCACATTTCCAGCAAATCATAATCCATCTTCTGGGTATCAAACAAATGAGAACCTTTCCACTAAAATTCTGCATCATCTTGACAATGCTGTCCACAAAGGAAAGCTCTTCCTCCATGTTGGGAAGTTGGCTTACTGGTTAAGGTGTTTAACTTGCAGACACAAGGTACAGGGTTTAATTCTCACATAGAGTATTTGGCTAGGCTTAAAATGGCCAGGAAGGGCAGTTAGCCTAGTAGTAATCTGTAAACCTGTAAGCCATGGGGGAGTCAGGAGATAAAGTATCTTCTTCATCTGAAGGATATAGGAAAAAGAACTTGGGAAAAATGAGCCATAGAATTATCTCCATCTGAATTAAATTCTTCCTCTTCCTCAGATTCCTCCTTGTCCCCTTAAAGGGAGAAGAAAGGGGAGAGGTAGCATTTGCAGGAAACTAAGGTGGTTTTAAAGACATAATGCCCTTAAAAAGACCCTGTGTAAAATCATGTCACTCCTGCTCTAGATCCATTAACAGATGGAGGAAAAAACATTTCTTTAGTCTTTTGTTTCTTTTTTAGATACGATGTCTGACCTTACCAAGTGAGAAGGCTCTGAGCCCTGATGTACCTCAACCAAAGAACCGGGAACATCTTTCTTAAGATTTGAAGTATGGTTTCTTTCTTTTTAATTTTTCCAAGTCTTTTGGGTTTATAGCCTGGACTTTGTTTCTAGAGGGCAATGCTGTTTTCAGTATTAATTTTAGTCTTCTAAAATATTCCTTACTACATTTTATTCACACTTGTTCATGTTTTATTGTTGCTCTTTCATCATTTCCCAAATATTTATACACTCCCTCTTGCTCAAGTTCTTTTATACCACATTCCTGACCCAAAGAGATGTTTTCTTGGTGCTGCAGCTTTCCTCCTTTAAAGATTGCTTTTGCACATTTATCAAGACCAAACGACATTTTTTTATAATCTGAAAAAGTTTTGACCACTTGCAGTTGTGCTTTCAGTTCCTCATCTGATGAGCTATGCAGTTTTAAATCATCCACAAAAAGAAGCTGAAAGTCTTTACACTTTGTTGTTTTCTGGGAATCAAACTGTAGCCATGACTTATCTGTTAAGTAGACAGCTTAATGGGTTAAGGGCAAGATAAATGAGCAGCGGTGACAAAGATTCAGCCTGGAATATTCCCCTTTGAATTTTTATCTCTAGAATAATAATTTGTCCTTTATCATGCCTTCACTGCAAAGTGGTTTGCTACTGTTTCATGGTCACTGTAAGGTAATTGATCAGTGTAGGATTTACCTTATACATTTTAAGCACTACTTTATCCATAAATGTGGAATACTGTCAAATGCTTTTTTTGTAGTTTATCCATGCCATACTTAGATTCTTTCCTTTTTTACAGTTTTCCATAACAACTTTAGTAATAATTAAAGATCCTTCCTCCATATGACTTTCTTTCGTTATCCTTCTGTTCTAGTGCCATGATTGAGTTTTTTTCTAAATGACTATAAACTCTGTCAGCATTAATTCCAGTGTATAGTTTATATCTCGTCAGAAGGCAAGTTACTGGTCTATAGTCTTTAGGATAGCTTGCAGGTTCACTGTTAAATAGGAGTATGTTTTTTTCCTGTTGTTAACCAAGTTGGTGTCAGTTTGGGGTTCACATACAAATAGTTCTTATTCATGGCTAAATCTTCATGTAAAGATGTTAATAGTTTTAACCAGAAGTTAGGTATTACATCTGGGCCTGGGGTTTTCCAATCGGGAGTCTTTCTTTACTTTGTTTCAATCTCTCTGACTGTTACTTCATCCTAATTCATATCTTGTACATTTGAACTTCTTATTCTTTGGCTTCTTTTATCCATTTGGCATCTTTCTTAAGTTCTACAGGATCTTGATAGATATTTCCAAAATGTATATATATCTCTTTTTTTGGTGGTGTTTCAATTCCTTTTGCCTTGTTTCCCAATTCTCTATTTATCTGCATATCTTTTAGGTTCATAGGTTAGTACTAAGCTAACTGCCCTTGTGAGCCATTTTAAGCTTAGCCAATTATCCCTTGTGAGACTCAAACCCTGCACCTTGTGTTTGTAAGGCAAACACCTTAACCATTAGGCCACCCTTGCATGAGCTGACGCTTTTAGTTTATTATTTGCCATAGTGTATGACAGATCCTGGTCAGTTCTGATACTGTGCATCGCTTTTATCACTTCTATCTTTTTGAGTATTTTTGTTGATCTGTTCCTTCTAACAGTGACACTTCTTGTCTTAACTGCTTTATAGTTTTCCCTACCACCTGGAGCACATCTGCTGCAGATCATTTTCACAATGTGAAATTTTTTAAGTAAAGAACTGTGGTTTTGTACTGCAAGAGCAGGGTGCCAGTTTCAGCTTTGCGATCAAAAGCACATATACCAAGACCTTGCTGTGGGTAGAGTGCAAAAGCACAGTTTTCTCCTTAAAATGTTACTCTGTTGCAGGAATGGACAGCCTGCATTGTCCAAATACCATGTAGCCCTCTTCACAGAAGGGAAAGAAAAATTAATTCTTGTTTCTGGACATGGCTCTCCAGTTACTGAAAATAATCTTACTGCAGATGTTTGTTATGAATGAAGACTTGCTTACAACCATGGTTCTTTGAAGGCATATTAACAACTCACAGAGAGATCTAAAAGAACAGCCTCAACCACATTTCCTTACAAGACCATCTCAACTGATGGTGAACACACAAGGCAGCAGTTTGACACCAGTTTACAGATTTTTTTCAAACATCTTTATTGAATTATCACTTGTGACAGGCAAATTTACATTCATATAAAAGTAATCAAACCATATTAACAAAACAAACATTATACTTCACATATATTGCTATATGTGATATAACCTAAGTAATATTATATAAATTATTCAATTCCTGCCTTTTTAACAAGAAACATCTTTATTAAACCATCACTTACGACATACACAATCATACATTTATATAAATGAAAACAAATCACACTGACACAATCCTAGTTGCAAGCAAACTTTACTGACACACTCCCAGTTGCAAACATTATACATCACTTATAATGTACCCAATCTATCTCAATCAAACATTATATAGCTCTTTTAAGTCCTGACACATTTTAGACCTCATTCCTCCCTTTTATATATTGTGCCAACAATTCATATTTTCCCTATGTAGTTTGCTCCTACCCATTTCTAAAGATCTCAGTTCCAGTTGTTTTATCTCTTTTACTATATTCACTACTTCCAGTATAGTTGGTTTAGATTTTGATTTTCATTTTTTAGTAACTGCTTTTTTCTCAGAAACCATTATTAGACACAGTAAGGCCTTACCATGTCTAAGCAATTCCAATTTTGTATCATAGTTCAGAAAAATCATCTCCATCAGACCAATCTGCCCACCCAGCATCTCTGATAGTGCATCCCGCAGAGAATACTTAAAATCTGCCAACTCACCACACTCCCAGAAACTATGTTTCCAATTATCTGTTTCTTCTTGTTCATGCCTCCAATACAATATTTTATAGGCTTTACTAATTATTCCTTTTTTAATGGCAGCTTCTGTTCTAAATTCTATTAAAAACTCTACCAGTGCTGTTCTTTTGTTTGGGACCCCCCATTTCTTTCTCTTTGCCTATACTCTATCAATCCCTAATAAGAAAGGCAATCTGTAACCTGCAGTCCAAATAAATTGTTGGCGTTTTCCCATTCTATCATCTTTTCCCTTTCCAGTTATTTACTCCCAATACCTTGGTTCCTTTGCCAGATTTCTCCAATAAATTCCAGCCCCCTCTTGTCTGTATCTCTAATTGCAATCATCCCTATTGGCAGAATCTCCTTTCTCCATTCTCGTGTTGATTTCGTTCTTGGAATACTTTCTGCTACTTTATGGATATAATATTCTGCATGATTACTATTCTCCGTAAAGGCCTGCATCCAACTTGTTTCTTGAGCTTCACCGGTGTTTCATCATAATCTCTTTATTGAAATACAGTTTTCTGTTTGCGCTATATTTAGGAGTCTTAATTGTGTAGTTCTGAAATACCCCTTCAAATTGGGTAATCCCAATCCACCCTGTTCCACTGGAAGAATCAGCTTATCCCACTTGACTCTTGCTGTCTTTCCCACCCAGATAAAGTCCTTCAGCTCTTTATTAATTGCTACCCACAGCTTTTCCTCTGGTTCATAAAAATATGCATGACCCATTTATAAGACTAAAGGGACTAAAAACATTTTAACTGCTCATATCTTATCCATATCCATATAACAAAGGTTCCATTTTCTCAGTTTTTGTATTATCTTTTGCTTTGTCTTTGCCCATACATCTTATCCGCCACCTAGAATCATTTTTAATCCATACTCCTAAATATTTAATTTTATTGTGTCCCCATAAATATGAGTATTCCTGGACAAGTTCATTTGTGTGTACATACTTTATTGCCATTGCCTGTGTTTTAGCTTCATTAATTTTGAATCCCGAAAAGATTTGGAACCGTTTCAAAATGTTCCACAACACTGTAATGTAATGTCTTGTTCTGGTGAAATGGCGTCAACAGGACAACATTTATTTTGAAAACAGTCTTAGAACTCAGATGGTACCACAAAGGGTTTGAGGGTGACAAAATTACCCGCTGGAAATGATTATACCAAAGAATTTATAGACAAATAGCTAGATATCAGTCAGAAAGCCGGTTTGCAATATATATGGAGCTTCTTGTCTCGTTAAACAGAAACAATATGGTTATTTTAAATGAAAAAATCCACTCTGATTTTAAGAAACTTAAGCAGACTACTTTGACAATTCTGAAACAAAGATGTGTGCCATACAAGATCGCTTAATTAAACTTAATGAAGCTTTGTGCAAATGGAAAACTAAAAAGTATGAGACACACTGATCTGACTATGAAGAATGCGTGACTTCTGTATAAAGCCTTTTCCTGCAGAATGAGGTTGAAGGCAGGCAGGAGCAACTAGATGTGGAAAATGACAGCAGTGAAGCAAAGGAAGTTAGTAGATCAGAGCATTTGCTGTACAAACAACGGAACCAAGAGGAGGCACTATCATGTGCCTCTGATACTCAAACATCAAAATAAAAAGAAAATTACTGCTATGACAAACGTAAGTGGGGAAAATAGCAGTAATTCACAAGAAACAGCAGTTAGACCAGTTTCCACCCAGCCTGTGTATGTTTATCAGCAAAATAAAGATGGAAACAAGACATGGGCTCAAGTAACTGCTTCTTCATCGAATAAGGGATATATAAACAATGGAGGACAGTCAAAAAATTGGAACAACAAAGGATGGAAAACATAGGTACTGTTTCTTTTAAAATAGTGAATTTATCTAGTTATGAACTTTCTCAAGAAGAATGCTGCATTTTAAGTAAAGGGTGGAATTTTGTGCCTGCCAGAAGGGCAGAAAAAATGGAAGTACTTAACAGTATTAGAGACTATGTAAGACAGTTACAAGTTACTGAAACAGAGAAAATTTTTGTAAATCTACCACATTTAATCCACCCTTAAGAAAAGAGTTGGAAATGTTTCTGAATAGTTGTGACTTGCAAATTATTGAAGCTCTTGAAAACAAAATTGAGTTATAATTACTATAATATGTCCAGTAGAGAAAAAAATTTTTTTTATTTGTATTAGTGTATAAAGCTGATAAAGGGGGAGCAATAGTTGTTCTATATAGAACAATGTTGTTGTTTCTTTCGGCTTTTCCAAGTTAGGGGTCGCCACAGCGGAACTCTGGTCTGCTAATGATTGGCAGTAGATTTTTACGTGCTGAATTGCAGACCCTGACGCAAAACCTTCAACAAAGGTATGCCCATTCACGCATGTCTCCACACAGAAGATGCTCTAGCTGAGAATCGAACAGGACAACGTCTTACTGTGAGGCGACAACGCTACTGCAGCACCACCACCACCGCAGTACGAAAACAAAATGCATGACCTGTTGTCTGATGTGAATTTTTATAAGAAAGTGTCATTCAAAGAAATGAAGAAAGCTTGTTCATTTATTGCTTCCTTAGTTGAAGAATGGTTTTATACAGCCAGAATTACTCGGGGTACTAAAAAATACTTTACTATTGAGAATCTAAAATTAAGTAGGATCTTTGGAATTCCAAAGATCCATAAAGAGCTAAATGACGCCCCTCCAAGACCCATAGTGTCTAGTCTACATAGTAAAACAGAAAGTATAGCTATCTGTGAAGACAAATACTTACAGAGGGCAGTGGTTAACAACAGTACATATATCAGAGACACTTTTGATTTCTTGGAAAAAAATCAGAGAGATATATGTGGAAGACAGTATCTTACTGGTAACTATGGATATAAAATCATTGTATACAGTAATACCTAATGATAAAGGCATGAAGACAATGAGACTTGAATTAATTAAATCTAAGCTATATTCTGACAATACTGTAGGAATATTAATGGAATTGCTTGATGTTATTAATTATAATTTCTTCTCATTTAATAGTGATTTTTCATCAAACAAATGGAGTGGCAATGGAGGTGGCAATGGCCCCCAGCTATGCCAATCTGTATAGGTATGGGTGGGAAACCACTCATATATTACATAGTAAGTACCAAAATAATATTGTGCCATTGTATCATTTTACTGACAATGTTTTCTTAATTTGGAGAGGAACAGAAAAGGTCTTATGTGAATTTAAGACATACATCAATAGTGTGTGTACTTTTTTGGAATTTACCTGCCAATTTAATTTAACAACAATAACTTCTTGGATACAAAAAGAAGTTATGTCTTACCATAATGTTCCATCTGTATTGTTGATCATTGTTCAGTCATTACGTATGGGTATCGGTTCCGAGCTCGGAACCGAGCCGGCCATTTTCCAAGCTCGTGTCAGCTTCAAACTCTCTTACCCACGATTCTCCACTCCCTGTTACCCCAGATTGAGTTTGCAAGTTAAAGAAGGTAGAGGCTACCTCTGGTCAAATAACCTAAGAGAACTGGATGGTGAGATCCACTAGAAACCACAGAAGGGGGGGAAGGAGGAAGGGTCGTAATGACCAAACGAGGATCAACAATAAAGATGGAATGTTATGGTAAGACATAACTTCTTTATCTGATATTGTTAATCCTCATTCATTCCTTACATATGGGACAGAGTCCCCAGCTACCTCTATCCCTGGGAGGCTCTCATGGAAGTACATTCCTGAGCACCATAGAACCGAAAGATGCTCTTCCCCTGGAGGCCAAATCCAATTTGTAATGATTGATGAAAGTATGAGGCATAGTCCAAGTTGCAGCTGCACAGATGTCATGTAAAGAAGCTCTGGCATGGAAGGCAGAAGAAGTTGCCACCGACCTTGTTGAATGAGCTTTCATGGTAGTAGGCAAAAAAATGTTACGTTGTGTGTAAATAAAGGTCACACAGTCCTTCAACCATCTAGCTAATGTGACCTTAGCAACAACTGATCCTAATCTAGGTCTAGAAAAGGCCAAAAATAACTGGTCAGATTTACGAAAGGGTTTCGTCCGATTTAGGTAAAAACAGATTTGCCTGTGAATATCAAGGGTATGTAGGCAATACTCTCCGCTGTTTGAATGGTTGGGAAAGAAAACTGGCAATTCAATGGCTTGATTAATGGACATTTCAGAGATCACTTTAGGCAGAAATGACAGATTAGTTCTCAGAGACACTATCTCTATGAAAAATCAAGTATGGACTCTTGATACATAAAGCTTGAAGTTCAGAAATACGTCTGGCAGAAGCAATAGCGACCAAAAACAAGGTTTTCCATGACAAATACTTGATATTGCAAGAAGAGGCTGGTTCAAAAGGTGTCATTGTCAGAGCTTGCAGAACTAATGATAAATCCCATGGTTGAATAGGTTCTCTAAAACGTGGCTTCAGATGATTCACACCTTTTATGAAGGTCTTGCACAATTTATGGGACATGAGAGGAATCTTGGACACCCTCATGAAAATTAGAAATTGTAGCCAAATGAACTCTGATTGAAAAAGGTCAGCCAGATAGTCTAGTATTATGGACACTGGTGCTGAAAAGGGGTCTACTTGTTTATCTTTCAGCCAACAGGAAAATCTTTTCCACTTGCTCAGATAAGTAATTCTAGTGGAGGACTTATGAGAAGCAATAAGAATATCATATACTGGTAAAGACAGATCATTCTGCCTGGCAATCAAGGGAACTGGAGTAGCCAAGCCGTTAGCTTCAAGCTGTTCAGGTTGGGATGAATTAGGTTTTGTGGGTGTGAGATCAACTCCAGGATTGGATGGAGGATCCATGGTCGATCTAGTAGGTGAGGCCAAAGGAATGAGAACCAAATCTGTCGTGACAAATATGGTGCTATGAGGATTACCTTGCTCTTCAACTGCCGGGCTTTCTTAAGAAACTGAGGAATTTGAGGAAAGGGCAGAAATGCACAGAGAAGATGTGAGGGCCAAACATGGACTAGATCATCCCTGGGTGACTGTCCCAGAGGGGGAATCAGGGCAAAGTAGTTGCTGCATTTGTAATTGGCCGGGGATGCAAAGAGATTGCAGCAAGGACGGCCCCAATGGTGGAAGATCTCCGCCGCTATCAAGGGATTCAGGGACCACTCGTGAAGTTGTAGAATGCACCTGCTGAGTCTGTCTGCTATCACGTTGGACCAACCGGGAATGTGCATTGCTAGAAGAAAATGGTTGGTAGCCATCACCCATTGCCATATCCTCATGGCCTCTCGACAATGGGGGTAAGATTTGGTTCCACCTTGCTTGTTGATGTACCAGACCACCACCATGTTTGAATCACAATTGTCCCAGACGGCAGTAGGGGATGGAATGCTTGCAATGCCAGAAGCAGCCTCCGGTTGGGACCAAGTGCCTTGGACGGTCTGTCCCTGACATGGCCCCCCCACCCCATCAGGGAGGCATCCATGGTCACTGTGGCCTTGGGTTGCTGGGGGGGAAAGGGCGAGACCATTGAGAGAGATTGTGTGTCATCCACCAATTTAAATCCTGTTTCCACCTGTGGGTTACTTGAATCAAGGCTGAAAGAGGATGCTGAAAAGGATACCATTGGGTGAGCAGTAGCCATTGTAGAAACCACATGTGAAACCTGGCCAGGGGAACAATGGTGATGGAGGCTGCCATGGAACCCAACAGTTGTAGAACCGAGTAAGCTGTGGATTTTTCCTTTGAAAGGATTGGAATTAGTTGTTGCTTTATCCTTAAAATTCTGTGCTCTGGAATAGCCGCTCTGCAGTTTTTTGTGTCCAAGATAATCCCTATGAATTCTGTCGACTGAGATGGGGTGAGACTGGATTTCTGCCAGTTTATGGTTATGCCTAGCCTTTGAGCAGCAAGGAGAGAGTATGCCAGGGCTTTTTCCAGTAGATGTCCAGTGGGGGTGGAAATGAGCCAGTCATCTAGGTACGGAAACACCTGGAATCCTTGAAGTCACAAGTGAGCTGTGACAACTGCCATGCACTTTGTGAACACTCTGGGGCTGTAAAGAGTCCGAAGGGCAGTACTCTGAACTGGTAGTGACTGCCTCCCACACGGAAGTGCAGAAATCTTCTTAATGGCCTGTCCACCTTTATGTGGTAGTACGCATCTTGAAGATCTATAGAGCACATCCAATCATCTTTTTCCAAAAGCGGGAGGATAGACTGTATAGTGACTATCTGGAATTTTTTTGTACTCTCACAAACTTGTTCAATACACTGAGGTCCATAATTGGTCTCCAGTCCCCGGTTTTCTTTGGCACTAAAAATAGTCTCGAGTAGAATCTGGATCCTATCTGGTCTGGAGGGACTATTTGGATGACTCTTTTTCTTAGCAGTTTTTCTATCTGTAGTGCTGCTTCTTCCCTTTGACTGGGTGGAACGTCAGGAAGATTTTTTGATGGGATGGGACAAAGATCGAAGGGGATATGATAACCTCTGGTTATGATCCTTTGTACCCAAGAATCGGTGGTGATGGTTAGCCAGGCAGAAGGGTACAAGGAGAAATGTCCCCCAACCACCTCCAGAGGAAGGGAGTTGGGCCACTCTTCAGGAGCGCTGGTAGGATTGACCAGGGAAAGAATCCCTGGAACTCTGGTTACGCGGTCCCCCCTCTGCCCCGAAAGGAGCATCTTCCCTGTGAATTCCCCTTCTGCCTCCGGGGGAAAACTCAGCCTGTGTGTCACGGAAAGCACCCTGAGATTTCTTGAACCATATCTTCCCACTTTTTTGGTTTCGGGAGAAAGCACATTGAGGGGAAGAATAACGGACACCTATGGCAGAAAGGGTCTTACCATCTTGTTCACATCTGGCCAGTGTGCTTTTAACTTTGGGCCCAAACAATGAGGAGGACTCAATGGAGGCATTAAGAAAGGAAGACTTAAAAGGTTCTGCGAAGTTGCATAAGCGCATCCAGGCATGTCGTCTCAAGACCGCAGCTGAACCCGCCTCCCTAGCTGCTCCTTCTGATGCGTGAGATATCAATCGCATAGAGGAGTTAGATATAGATTCAATGGTGGCTAGCTGAGAGGCCACATTGTCATGACCCTCATCAGACACTGCACCAGCCAAGGTTTCAGAAAGTTCAGAGACCAGATCACTTTGAAGCCTGGTAAAATGTGCCATATAATTCAGGGAACTAATAGCAAAGGTCGCTGAAGCAAAAGTGCGCTTCCCTATTCTGTCCATGGCCCAGGACTCTCTGTTAGGTGGATGGACAGTCTGGCTTTCTTCTTCTGCCAGATCCGTTTTTGTTACGGCTGCCACCACCAAAGCATCTACAGGAAGACCCTTGGACCAATGGGAATCTGAAGCAGGAGGGGACAAGATCTTATCAGGCCTCCAGGGAATAGCTTCAACAGTATCAGGGGCCTTCCAAGCATGCTGCACGATGAACTTGACAAGTTCATCAGCAGGTGGAGTAACTCAGGAGGTAGGGGGCTGGGCACGAAAAGCCTGCAGGAACACAGATTCCTCAGGGGTCAGATTAGAGGGCTGCCAGTCACCTCTCTGTTTCAGGATTTCCAGGATATCGCCAAAGGATACCTCAGAGGGTGACCAAGGGGATCCTTCCCCCTCATCGAAATCTGTGTCTTTGGTGAGAGACTCCTCTGTGGAGTCTATGTGCTTCATCTTACATGAACTTTTCCGGTGGACCTCCTCAGCAGGAGAAGCTAGGGAAGACAACGGAAAAGGGGATTCCTGAGGGAATGTGCCCTGAGGCCCTTGCTCCCAGTGTCCGCTAGGTGCGACTTGTGAAACCAGTGTACCAGAGGAGGGCAGAGGTATAGATAGTCCAGTATCACCAGCAGCAGCAAAAGCCTTATCCATCAGTTGGAAGGCTGGTCCACCAGGAGAGGAGTGAATGTTGAGAAGGGGCACTCCTCCCCTAAGTAGCTCAGCCTGCCGACTCAGAGTCCCTGGATGGCTGTGGAGAAGCAAGCTATGCGTATCACAGCTGACATCCTGGGTCATAGCAAAACTTTCCTGCCATGAAGGCAACTGCGGTTCCTTAGTGAGATCCATAAAGGGGACCACAGAAGGGTAAGACTGTACTATATCCATGGACTTTAAAGGCAATGAAGGAGGAGAATAAGAAGGTGTCTTTGGAGATGGGTGATCACCTCCCAAGGAAGGATAGTTCCTGGGTGGTGGAATACCTCTGGCCAAGAATGCCTGGTCCACAAGACGCAACACATCATGTTCAGAAAGACTTCTAGTGGACCTCACTAAGACTGAGGGAGAAACAGGCCTGTCCACAAAAGAGGCAGACTCGGTGCCCATCTCATCTGATTGCACCGAGGACAATGGTGCCGAGAAAGACTGCACTACTGAAATCTGCACCAAAGGAGTCATCGGTGCCAATGTCATTGTCTGCTGCGACACAGGGATCGGTGCCGAAGTGGTTGTCAGTGCCAAAACTGGAACTGACAAAACATGAGTCAGTAATAAAGGCCTCAGTTCTGAGGAAGATCTCGTAGCCGACGAGTTCAAGGTCTGCGCTGACTGAACAGTCGGTGCCGATACAGTGGTAAAGGTCTGAACTGAGAAGCCCCTCAGTGCTATGTAGAAGGCTGCAGGAGAGGATGGAGCCGAAATCACTAATGGAGCCGAAGGCTTTGGTGCCGAAGGTTTGGGCACCGAAAGCACTGGGGCTGACAGAGAGCTCCGGAGCCACAATTTTAGCCTTTTTAGATTTTGGTTGTTGAGAGTCCCCAGCCAGGGATGAAGGCAAGGATTTAGCCTTAGTAGAAACATGCATTTTCTTATGGGCTTTAGGAGGGGTTGAGACCTCTGACCCAGAAATAGCCTCTGAAAAGGGAGATTTTAGAAGTCCCTTCAGTATCAGCTTATTTTTCCTTTCTAACAAAGTTCTATTACAAAGGTTTTCACATATAGTACAAGGTGGTTCAACAGATAAATGGGAAGCTCCCAAACAATAAACATAAAGAGTATGCATCAGAAGTAGGCAGTTTGTGTCCACAATCAGAACACCGCTTAAACCCCGGACTACCCTTTTTATCTGCCATATTAACAAAAGAAAAGTACCAACAATGGTACAAGAGAATACTCGAAGGTATGAAAAAGAAAGGAAAGGGATTACCAATGATGTTAAGGAGAAATTACTTTGCGGTAAAAAGGGTAAGTAAAGAACAGAGAAGAAAACCTGAAAAAATGAACGCTAGATGCGATAGGGCAAGAGACAATAAAATATTAACTTTTCTGACAGAAAAGTAATTTGTAAAACAATTAAACAACAATTGACTGTACTTAGCTCAAGAGAAGTAGCATGACATGACCGGATGGCAATGCGGCAAACAAAATTTGAGGTAACAGGGAGAGGGGAATTGTGGATAACAGTTTAGCTCGAGAGTTTGAAGCTGATGCGTGCTTGGAAAATGGCCGGCTCAGTTCTGAGCTTGGAACCGATACCCGTACATAAGGAATGAATGAGGATTAACAATATCAGATCTGTCTTTAAGGATAAGAGCAAATTAGGAACAAACATTTTTTAAAAAGAGGTTCAAAATAATACGTACTTACATTACAGTAGCATGCAGCCCAAGAAGACCAAAGAAAATATAGTAAAAGGACATGTGTTAAGGATTAGTGACCTGACAGAAAGTGAAGATGATTTTGGAATAGAAAGTGACAATTTTTGTGAAAAACTTTATCAAAGAGGTTATCCAAAAACATTAGTCACAGATATTAGAACTAAAGTTACAACTCAGAGGTACAAGAAACAGAAAAGAAGGTAGAATAAATAAAAATAAAAACAAAGTAAGAATACCTATTGTGAATAGTTTGGACTCATGGAGAATAAAAGAAATAATAAATAATTGGAAATTGTTTTGGGGACAAACTGAGTTACTAGAAACTATAGGGCATAAGCCTCTCTTTACCTAAAAAAGAGGGAAAGGTTTCAAAGTAAGTTGACTATTCCAAAAGTCAGGTCAGACATAAATGGAATGGTTAAGTGTTACAAATGTAACATGTGTAACTATTTGTTCACAGAAAAAAAAACAGAATGCACTTTGAATAATGCTAAAATAACTGTCAATGGGGTTTTCATGCAAATGTAATATGTAATTTATGTCACTTTTTGCTTAGAATGTAAATCTTTTTATGTAGGAAGAACTACAAGAGAATTGTACAAAATAATATACGAACATAAATAAGCAGTTTCTATTGGGGATAAAAGGAATGCCCTGGGGAAGCATTATAAACATGGTTCATGCAAAGTTAACTTTAAATTCCTTGTAGTGAACAGTCTAAAAAATGTAGAAAATTAATTTAATCCAGAAGATGACTTGGGATGGCTGGAATATATTTTGGAATGTTAGACTCAATGCTTGCTACCCCCTGGTCTGAATAATAGAGAAGATTTTATTATGTATCTTAAATGTAAAGGGTTGAAACACTATGTGGTCATGTGATTTTTAAAGTATTTAAATGTGTGTTTCAGAAGGGTCTAGATTACGTGACTGAATGGTCAAATATTTGAACATGTAATCGTTGCCCCGTAATAATTGAACAGCCACAATGTTGAACAGTTCAATGGAGATCTCCATACAGTGCGGAAATGGAAGTTTTCCATTGTCTGCACTGTAGTGCGATCTCGGAGTTGGTATATTTAAGTAGCAGGGGGTGTAGAGGGTGCAGGGGGGCTTGCCCCCTGTGTAGAGCGTTTAAGTGGTTTGTTTGGGTGGGTTTTTCTTTTTTTATTTTCCATTCGACATTGTGGTGGTTCGATTATTACGGGTCGACTATTACATGTTTGAATATTTGACCATTCAGTCATGTAATGTAGACCCATTTTTGAATGTTAACTTCCAGTCTGAAGGAGTCTTATAATAGATGAAAGCGCTTACTGGAATTATTTATTGTGGAATTGTCCTTGGATTTTTTTAAAGCACCTTGATTTCCTTTGGTTTTGGACTTCAGTCTTAACCAGCTTTTAGCTTACTGTTTGATCACTACCTCTTTTTCTGTTTTTGTCAGGTACAAAATAATATCATATGCAAATAAAGCCAGCTTTTCTTGACTACCATATAATTTCTATCCTTAAATTTTGAGTCCCTTATTTCCTTTGCCAGTGGTTCTAAATATAATGCAAATAGTAAATGGAAAGAGGACACTCCTGCCTGTTTCCTCTGCTTAAGCAGAAACGACCCCACCAACTTTAATTTTTGCCTCAGATCCCTCATATATTCTCCTAATCAGCCATATAATTTTTTCAAGAAAAGCAAATCCTTGCATTGCCCTACTCAAAGTCCCAGCTTACTCTGTCAAATGCTTTCTCTGCATCAAAACCCACCAACAACAGTCATATTCTCTTACATTCTGCTTCCATCTGGATCATCAATGTTCTGTTAATGTTATCAAATATTTGCCTCCCCTCCACAAAACCACTTTGATCCATAACGATCAGTTTTGGCTTTACTTTTGCCATTATTTTAGCCATTATAGATATGAGCACTTTATAATCATGGTTTGGTACTGACATGGGCATGTATGAAGCTGAATCTGATGGAGCTTTAACCTCTTTAGGTATTACAGCTACCAATGCCTTCTTCCAGGATGGTGGTACTTCTCCTCCTCTTAAGATACTGTTAAACAAAACCATCCAGATCTTTATACATTTTTTCCTCCTAGCTTCCAGACTTCCACAGGAATACCATCTATTCCCATGGACTTTCATGTAGATTGGGTATATATCATAATATTTTATCTCATCCCCTCCTATCCTGTTAGTAATCGAGTCTCATCTACCTCAAACCTTGGGGTATTTCATTCTTCCTTAAACATTTCCATTTGTATCTTTTCTTGGTTTTCATATTTCTCGACTTTCATAGAATTTCCAAAATATTTCTAATACCTCTTCAGGATCTCTTGTTACCTTCTTTGTTATAGGCTCCCTAAGTTTGGTGAGAGCCCTTTCTACTTACTGTTGCCTGAGTCATTGTGCTAAAAAGTTTTTGTGCTCTAGTGTTTTTATCTAAAAACAGTTGCATAACAGCAATATTTCTAAGCTCATGCATATTATCAAGTTAATCCCTTATTTTCTGCCTAGCATTCTGCAGTTGATCCTCTTCTTCTGTGAGATTCCCCCTATTCTGCAATATTTTAACATTTGTCAGTCCCTCTAAATAATTCTTGTTACTTCTTAACCATAGCTCCCTTTGTTTTATTCCACCCTATTTTTAAGCTCCACCTTAATTTTATCCCACTCCCTAGCAATATTTTAAGAAGAAATGCCTATCCTCTTTAACAGCTCCTCAATAATCTCCACTACCCATTCCATAAATTCCTCTTTTTGCAACAAAGTGGGACAGCATCAATGTCTTGTTTGTATTTCATTACCATGTGTTTTTATTTTAGCGATTATTGGTGCATGCTCTGAAATAGTTATTGGATGGGTATCAAGACCTTCAATTAAATGCACATGTTCCTCTCAAATGTAAATTATGTCTAGTCTAGCCCAGTTTTTATATCTTGGGGAATAATATGTAAATTCACCCCAAACTCATATTACTGAATTTACATCTTCTATACCAAATATTTTCATAGATTTCTTCAAAAATCTACCCTCCTTTGTTATATTTTCCCTTATGCCCCCCCCCAGACACATCTTTACTGCTGCAAATCAAATTTCAATCACTACCTATAAGTAATTTTCCTTGTTGAAAACTGATTAATTCTCCCAGAATTTTCTTAAGCTCCATTAAAGAAGATTTAAGTGGAATGTAAATACATGTCAGTGTAATCCTCTTCCCTTGCCAGTAACCACTGAGCACTACAAATCTGCCATTATTATCTTTTTTTATCTATTTCTATCAGTATTGGAGCTCCACTTACAATTAATAGAAGTGCTCCTCTTTTCCTTTGTCCCAGGTATTCCCCTGAATAACCATCCTGAAAACCTTTTTTTATCAAATTAATATGCTCAGTCCTTTCTAAGTGCATCCCCTGTAACATAGCTATTTGCATTCTACATTTTTAACATAGTTCACAACTCTTTCTTGTTTTTATTTATCTGTGAAGCCATTTAGATTTAAAGACATTAAAGTGTCAATGCATTAAAACGTTATTATTCCCACCTTTTATGTATAACACCTTTTTTGTTAAATGTCTAGTTCCAGCTTTTGTGTTACACGCATACACTGTTTGGCAGGTTGAACTTTTATACAGTTGTTTCTTCTCATATACATTTGAGCCTATGTCACATCTTATAAAACTTTCTGTTTCATTGAAAGCCTTCAAAAAAAAAAAACACACACACACACCAATATCTCCCTAAAACCTATTAACTTAATACTAACACACAAAACTATGTACTCCTTCAAATACTGAAGCTCTACCCTCCTAATAGGAACAAAAGCCCCAAACTGACAGTCACACTCACAGACTTGAGTTAACTTAAAAGAAAGGTCATCCATGCTAAGACACATGGTGCAGCCTGTGTTTCTAAGTGCTGATTGGTTTTGTCTTATCTTTATAGCTCTCCCAGCTAGGAAAACCCCTGAATGCTTTCAGAGAACATTATCTACTTTGAGAAATCCCCTGAATGTTTCAGAGAACATTATCTCCTTTCCAATTTCTCTCTTTTTTTGTTTCTCAGCCAATCATTTTCCACCAGACTGTAGCCAGTTTCTCTATCAGATTGCCTTCATGGAGACATGCGAACCAGGCAGCCAGTTTTTTTTTATCAGATTGTTTCCATGGAAACATGAAGACCAGCTGCAGAATTGTTACTGAGCATACATGTATTTACTAGAAAAAAAGCCTCATAATATTTAATGCTCTTTTTCATTTACTCACTCTATTGTAAAACTTGTTACTAAAGCGATATAAGGTCTCTAATCCAACCATTTCCCCATGCAAGAATGATTCATTTTTTCTTTTATAACACTTTCTAACCAATCCAGTTATTTCCCCATGCAAGAATGAGAAAAAGCACATTATTTTTTTTCTTTTATCGTGCTTTATAGCCAGCCTCTTTTTTACATATTGCAGTGCTTACATTTCTTAAAACTGAACGTGAAGAATGTAAGAAGGGAGAGAGAAAATAAAGAACAGCAGCACATGTTAACAATCCCCATTGCACTTAAAAATAATTGAAATAAACTTTACTTTATAGCATGTAAAGAAAACTGCATGCCACAAAATTGATACTATTTAAGAAAAAAAAACTTTACTTACAGTTAACATTCTCCCTCCTCTTCCTCTCCCCAAAGCACTTTTCAGAATATTAATGACATGAAGTAGGGTATATGCTTTAGAGTCCCCCACAAGTCCAACAAATTCCGAAAAAGTCCATTTCCAGAGTTTCCTGTTCTGTCATATTTCACAAATATAATTATTGCATTGTAATTCCCATATTACGTTACTGGTTTCATTACTGTTCATCTCTGAAATCCTGTCTCTGCTTCATTTCCAGCATACTCTCGCTTCTTCTAGTCAACATTCATGCTCCTTTCCTTCTCTCCAACATTTTCCGTTAAAAATTTTGAAAAGGTTTCACAGGTACAGTCCTTCTGTGGTCTTTATTACCAGAAGAACAAGAAGCAGAACCCCCTTTTGTTTCACAACTTACTTTTTGTTGGACAAACTTTTGTATTTCTTCCTTAGCAGGTACTTCATCAAAAAATGACTCTGTGCCTCCAGAGAAGAATGCCTTGAAGAAAGCTGGGTACAGCAGCTTGAATCTCACATCTGCATCTTGACATTCACTAAATAATGAAATAAATTGGCTCCTCTTCTGTCTGGTGTACAATGAGTAATCATTCTTCATGAACACCCTGCTGTCTCCCACCTTTAGTACTTTGTCCTTCTCTCACAATTTTGTCAGAATCAGCTCCTTCTGCTGGTAGGATTGCATCTTTACTATTAAAGGTCTAGGATGCTTTCTTATACCCAGATTTGGAGCATACACACAATCTGCCCTTTCAGCTAACAACTCCTGCTGTGGAATACCAGTCCAGTTGCTTATTTGTGCTTTCATAAAATTAATGCACTCTGTTCCTTCCAGCTTCTCTGGTATAGTCAAAAATCTCAGGTTTCCCCTATGTGGTTTGTCCTCTAATTCTATTATTTTTTTAAACATCTCTTCCTGAGCAATCTCATATTCATCCAGCCTTTTCTTTATTTCAACCTCTGATTTTTTCCAGCTTTGTCATCTCATATGAATACCTGTTTAAAGCTTCTTCTATTTTTTCAAGCCTTTTGTCATTTTTATTAATATACTCCATCACTGATTTGTTTATTTTAACCAGGTCTGTATGCAGTTGTCACAATCTTCCTGCAGGTTACGGGAAGTCATGTTTGAAAGTTGCATTGCTTTTTGTGGAACAACTGCAGAACTTTCCCCAGGCAGTGCTTCTTCCTTATTTTTGTAACTTTTTTTCCAGGTCTTCTGTATTTCTTTATTCCTGGCATCTAGGCAGTGCACTTACTAGCCAGTTATTGAAATTTACCCATAAACCCAAGTCTACTGGCCTTCTCTGCTGAGTTTCTGTTTTCACACTGGGAGAACTAGAAATAAGCATTTACTCAATTTGCAGCCATCTTGGAAGTCTCTCCAGCTTACAGATTTGCACTTCTGAATGCTGAACAGCCTATTGATGACAGGGTTGTCGCAGCTATGTCACCAGACCCACAATCAGAGCACAGCACTCTATGGAACTTTCCTCCTCTCCCCAAGCCTAGTTAGAGGCATCAATAACCTTTTAATACATCAAAATGTAAGAAAGGATGCAAGATTTTTAAGGATATTAATTTGGTCTTTCCAAGTTTATATATGCATCAAAGTACTAGGTAGCTTAAGTGCTCTGATGCATTTTTTCACTCTGTCATTCATGTTTAATTTGAATTATTTCTTAATAAAAAGCCTGGTAAACTTTTTTTAAGGAGCAGCCTATGCAAACTAACATTATCCTTAGTCACATTACTTTAGAGAAAGCATGAGAATAGATCCACAGACTTTAATGGATGCACCCCATGCACATGCAGAGGTGTATCCATTAAAATCTATTGACATATTTGCACACTATCCCCAGGCTGACATCAGTGAGGATTAAAGTTTAAAGGTCAGTAAAAGCACTGGTGATATCAGAGTATGGGAAAGTGAATTTAACAAAGGATATTATTAAAAACACTGAATGCATATTTAAATAATTGTGGGGAAGGAAAATGCATCACAGTACAACAGGTACTACATTCTGAAGTTCAAATGGTAAGTGAAAAATTGCAGAGAAACACTCAGAAGTGTAAACAGTTGACTTGGCAGTAGCCTCATAATGTTGAGGGTTGCTAACTACTGATTTGGCTGGAAAGTGTCACAGCTGAGACACTCACTCTGTCATTGGCACTACAATACTTTCACAGGCTTGGAAGGGTTGCTTAGCAAACTTAACCAGTCAGTTATTGTTTAGCCTATATTGTTTTTGAACTCACTGCGTCTAACTCATGCTTAGTTTCATATCATTGAATGGCTTTCTTTGAGGATTTAGCTCCCTAAATAGACACTGTAAATCCAGTGGTTACAAAAGTTCAAGGCAAGAGTTTGTTGTATTCAAGAGAGTAAAACATGTTCAAACCATTTGTGGCTTTTTGGATAGTCCATGTATGCATAATTTTAGAAAACAAAGGCAGAGGTAGCCATTCACTAAATGGTTACCAGTTATTAGAACAGGACAGTAGGAGAGAACAGGTCTGTTTTGGTAACATTTCAAACCTCAGTCAGCCCAGTAATAACTGGAAGAGTTATTGATTTTTTCATGACTACCCACAGTTTATTAATTTTTTAGCTCATTATACAAGAGACTTAAATATTATAATCCATCAGACACAGGATCATTCTGACTGCAGAATACCATTTAAAGTCCCCAAAAATAACTGATAGGTTATCTCAAGGAATTAAGGCTCTTTGATGTTGGACATCTGCTCCACCTAGAAGCGGAGGAATATACTGTTACTTCTAGCAGTCTCACCTCAAACAAGCTTGGACTCTATCTTTTACAGCACATTCAAGCCTCAACAATTTTACCAGGATTATTGAAGGACAATGCAGACAGCCAGCCTCAGTAATACAGGAAAAATCCTAGAGAATGCCCCCCCCCCTATTCTGCAGGATCTGGATATAAATGGTAAGATGGGGTCATTTATGGACCACAGATGCTTATATAGTTTCCTTCAAATGATTTGATGCGACTCATGTAAATTAGTGCTGCAAGCCTGTGCACATGGGCCAAGGCTCATTTTACAGCAAACTAAAGCAACAGAAAAAGTAGTCTTTCATTAGTAGAATGCAAGAAACATAGTCAAGCATTCATACTGTCTGAAAAATATAAGCTCTTAAGAAGTTAGCTTAAGTTCAGAGGGAGAAACTTCAGCTATACCTAAAGAGAATGTCTCTGCAACATTGAGCAGAGGGAGAGCTAAGGCTGGAAGTTACTGGTGTACCTTAAAGTCTGTGACATTTTCCTTGCCCCGCCATTCAGAATTCAAACAGACACTAAGCCCAGATAAATGAAGTAATGCCTTAAGTAACTGGAAAGGACTTGTTTACCTACCTGACTTAATGACTAGAAACAATTCAATGAGTATTTTCTGAGTGTGTGTCTACTTCTCCTCCTCCATAGGAAAAGGTTCTATTCCTCTCACTATTAACTATAGTTAAATACAACCTCACAGCAACCATTTCTACCTGATTTTTGTGTACCTTAGTAGTTACATTTTATCACTGTAGTCCAACAAATACCCCTTAAACATGTTCATAGGATCATAGAAGATTACTAGGCTATCGACCCTGAGGTAATTTTAAACCTAGAAGTTCCGACCCAGTGCAGTACTGCAGAAGTACTAGTCAATACCCAAGATTGCATTTAGTGATGAATCCCCATGTCCAAGAGGGCTGTGAGCATGACCCCCAGTAAGAATATGTGGTGCCCCATCCACTTATCCTGGTTTCTCTTGAACCTCGTCATAGAGGTGCTCTGTTTCACATGAATTAGCAGCCTTAGCCTGTTCCAAAGACATGGCAGTTGCTGGCAGATAAAGCTGTCCCTCTAGCATGTCCTATAGAAGTCACAGGCCATATTTAAGTCGCTAGAATGGGTAGACCTAGACCCATTTGATTTATAGATATGCAGTAAGGCTCGGAGGGATTGGGATTTCTTTAAGTGTAGCATGTTCAACAACTCTGGGTTTGACATGGCCTTATATGTTAGGAAGAGATCGCTTTTGAGTAGGCGATATGTGACAGAGTATAGCTGGAGTTTCTTTAGATGGTCAGCATAACGCATCTGCTTTAGGCCTGAAATTCTTTTTGTGAGGTATTTCTGTGGCCTTTCTAGTTGTTGCAGATGTCTTGTGAGGTACATACCAAATGGGGCATTGTATTCTATAACAGTTCTAATGAGGGATGAGTACAGAGGGACAATGACCTCCTTTTTTCTGGATGAAAAGCCCTTATTGATGAGGTGTGCCACGTAGAAGGATTTTCTAATTGTTATGGCTATGTGGTTATCAAAGGTGAGACCACTGTCCACCTGTGTCCTTAGGTCTCATCACACTTTTGGTGATTAGTGTACTGCCACCTATGTGATAGTTCACAGGTACGTGGTTTTTCCCAAAGGGGACAACTATAAATTTTTTGGCATCTAGCTTGAGCTCATGGCTCTGGCACCAGGCATCTGTTTCAGTAAGGCCCTTTTGCAGTATATCCACATCATTTGGGGATTCAATAATGGCTCCCAGCTTGCAGTCATCTGTGAACTTTGTAAGCCAGAGTCCCTTAGTGTTGGCCTGTACTTCAGAGAAGTAGATGTCAAACAAGAGTGGTCCCAGGACAGAACCCCGCAGTACACCACTTGTCAGTTGTCTGGAGCTGGATTTGGAGTCTGCTACTTTTACAGTGTGTGTTCTGTCAGTAGTCCAGTTTGTAACCCATCAAGTGATGTAGGGATTAATAATGCCCAGCTTAGTAAGTTTATCTATGATTCCAGAGTGGGGGATAGTGTCAAAAGCCTTGGCGAGGTCCAAGTAGGCTGTGTGAACCACCTTACCCTCATCCACGGCTCTGGAGACTGATTTGAAGAAGTAATTTGGGTTCAGGAGGCAAGATCAGCCCTTCACGAACCCAAACTGGGTAAGGTCCGGTGTTTGAATGTTGCCAATGTCTTTATAAGTTCCATGATAATACATTCCATGGCCTTGCAGGTCAGGCTCATCAGACTGATGGGACAGTAGTTACTGGGATCCAATGTGGATCCCCCCTGGTGGAGTGAGATGACTGCAGCTGTGCGCCACTCTTTGGGCATGAAGCCTGAGGTGAGGCTATGATTAAACATGACACATAGGTAAGGTGCCACTTAATTTTGTAGTTCATGCAGTACACAGCCCGGGATGTCGTCTGGTCCCATGGATGCTGTATTCTTGGCTTTGGAGTGTGCGGTTTGTATCTGAGTGGCCGTAATTATTGGAATTTGGCATTCTTTCAGTACTGAGATGGGCCCTTTAGGGGGTGAGAGAGGGGTGAAACTGGCACTGAATCTATCTGCCAGGATATTGGCAATATCCTTGCGATCAGTATATCTAGTGCCATTCTGCTGTAGCTCAGAGCAGATCTGAGTACTGCCATTTAGATTTGTGACATAGCTATAGAATGCCTTGTGGTTGCCTTTGGAATCTTTGGCAATTTTGTTTTTGTAACTAGCTCTGGAAGATTTTATGAGGGATCTCAGCTTTCTACTGAGGCTGATGAGGGAGTTTTTTTGAATCCTGGGTTCTTCCTCTCTTCTGCAACAGTTTCTTCCTTCTGTTGTACAGCTTGTTTATGGCAGAGGACCCCCAGATTGGCTTCCTTTTTTTAGAGGACAGGGTCTTGGTTGTATTTAGGATGGCTCGGTCCATGCACGAGTGAATGTGCTCGTACAGCACCTTAGTGTAGGATTCAGCAGTTGAACTTCCAGTTCCCATCTGCATGGGTGTCATGAAGTTTGTTACTTCTGACTTGAGAAGCATGAAGTTGGCTTTGGAGAAGTTTTTTTTTACAGAGGTTTCCTTAAAGGGTGGATGGAGGTGGGATGTGGATGTCAAGGGTGATTAGCTTAAGGTCTGATCTGACCAACTATGGTCTGGTATGGAGCATTGATCCCCCATGTTGGTAATGACCAGGTCTAGAATATTGGTACCCCTGGTGGGACTATGAATTAGTTGTTCTAGGGCATTAGAATTTATGAATTCCAAGAACCGTTGAGCAAAGGTGTTGGTACAGGAGTAGTTTTCCCATTTAGTGAGTTCCTCTGCTGAAAATGGACATGTATCCAGTCGGACTATCCCAGTAAACAAATGCAAAATAAATAATAGCAGGGTAGTTGAAATCACCCAGTATTAGGGTGTTTAATTGTATCTTAATATTTTCCAGTATGTTTAGAAAGGTATAGTGAGAATCTTGGGGCATGGTGGGGGATCTGTAGCAAGCTACAATTTGTATCGCAGTCTTACTTAGTGTTAGTTGCACCTGGAGAATTTCAGATGCATTGTGCTGGGCAACCAACCTGGAGGTGTGAATATCCTTGGTGAATATAGACACTCCTCCACCTCTAGTGTTTCGGACCTGGTTTGGTGGCCAAAAAGTGTGGTATGAGTTGTAGCCAGGTATTTCAGGGGTGTTCTCTGGAGCTTTAAACCAGGTCTCAGTTACTGCACAGATATCAATGTTCTCCAATTTTAGGAGAGCCTCCAGAGAATGCATCTTGAGGTTTAGACTTCTAGCACTGAGTAGCTTTACCTTCAGATTTTGCTTGCTTGTACCCATTATGGTGGCAATTTTGTCCTTTGAACCTTGCCTAAAAAAGGCACTATAGGGGTGGCAAGAGCCTTAGCCAGTAACCTGAATCCCAGGGGCAACAGGTGCAAACCATCTCTTGCAAAGCATCGATCATGTCATCCCAGGCAGACAGATACTGGATCCCCTTTGAATGACACCAAAAGCTTAGCCAATATTTTGTCCTTGTACTGTGGTATCATTCTGGGTGATAACAGGATGCTACTCAGGGCTAGGGTCATACCTGCCTGGGCCACATGATCCGAGAGCTCTTCCATGTCTCTTCATGTAGTCCAGGGAGGTACGGCTCAAGTGATTCACTGCAACATGGACAATGACAGAGTCATAGCTGTACCTGTTGTGGAGTGACTTCAGTGCATGGATTATGTGGCAGATCCTGGTACCCGAAAGGCAACTAACTGTAATTTTCTCCTTGTTCAGCCTGGTGAGTGGGACATCAGTGTGCCTGACTAGAGCCACCTATGACTAAAGTGCTGGATACACTGTCTTGCCTTAGGGACTGCTGTTGGGTGGCACACTGGTGTTGTGAGCTATGTGACACTTTGGTTGTGATTGGTGTTTGTGTTTCAGCTTAGGAGGTCCTTGTTGCTTGGGCAGGGTAATGTTGAGAGCCTTCGTATATGTGGGTTTTGTGTTGCTATGTGTGGGTTTTGAAGGACTATGTGTTGTTTGAGGTGTTGTCTGGGTGTTAACCTTCTCCTCTTGACTGTCTAGCACAATCTTGGTTGGAGAGAGCTTTGCTTCCAGTTTGGCTATGTAAGTGCATCTCTTGCAGGTTGTAGTGTTTGGTGGTAGGAGGAGAGGGTTGTCCGTGTACATGAGGCAGTTGCTGAATTGCCCCAGTATGCCCAGATTCGCCAGGTGGACAGGAGAAATCACCAGAAGCTGACCCCTGGACATGCCTGGTTAGGTGCTTTCTTTGTGAAGTACAAGATCTGTTTTCTTCCTTACTTTTTGGCAAGGTACTTGCAATTTTAGGCTGTCTAGTGTCTATGACTATGTTCTCCTTATTACCAAGGAGAGGTGAGTGCTTGTAACAAATTAAGGCTTCCTAGTGCTTTTTAGCAAGTTTTAGAGCAAATAAACTGGAACTAATAGGTAGCATTGTTCTGGTTTGCCTGGATAGAGATCTTTGAGCAGGTGAGCCAAGTACATCATCATGGGTTATGTTTCTGAGATTGAGCAGATTCAAAAAGACATTGGTATTGTCATGCCTTGACCTTTCAAGTAATTACTTCGCACTCTGCACTGCACGTTCAGCTAGCTCATTTAACTGTGGGTATTCAGGACTGCTAGTAACATGTACAAAGTCCCATTCTCTTGCAAATTTCTAAAACTGACTAGTAAATTGAGTACCATTATCAGAAATAACTTTGTGTTGACTATTATGGACTTAGAAATAATATTTCAACTTAGTAATAACAGTAGTGGATGTTAGGTTAGATAGTAAGTCAATCTCAAACCAATTCAAATAAGAGTCTACCAATACTAGCATAAGTAAGTAGCATTGACTGTTCCACTCAAAGATATCAGTGGCTACTGTTGACCAAGGTAATTCAGGAACTTGACAGCTGAAGTGGTTCTCTTTGCAAATGCAGTTTAATACTATTGCATACTGAACAAGAAGAAAGTACTTTATCAGTGTCTTTCAGTAATGATGGCCAAAATAATAATTCTCTCACTCTTCTCTTAGTAGATGAAGCACCTGGGTGACCACAATGCAAAATCTGGATATATTCTTGTTGGAACAACAATTTTAGGACCTTTGAAAATAATGCCATATTCCATCAACATTTCATCTCTGTAAGGAAAATATGTTTGCACTTCAGGTGGTACACTAGATTGCTTTGACAGCCATCCAACATTAATGTAGTGATTGAGCTTTTGTAAAATTGGATCAGTCTTTGTGTGATCTCTCAGCTCATCAAGCTTAGTGGTAGAGAAATTACACACTTCCATCATGTCAAAATTCTCTGCGTCAAGCTGTTCGTCATATTTCTGGGTAATCTGGATAAGGTATCAGTCAGATAAAGTAGTTTTCCTTTCGTATAGACCATTTTGAAGTTGCACTTTTACAATTTGAGCATCATTCTCTGTAATCTTGCTGGAACTGAATGCATAGGCTTCTTTAGAATAGTAACTAGAGGTTGGTGGTTGGTTTCAATCTAAATAGCTAGACCCTAAATATAATCATGAAACTTAGAACATGCAAATACTATTGCCAAACGTTCTTTCTCAATTTGAGCATATTGCATTTCAGTTTTGGCAAGTGTTCTAGATGCATAGGCTACTGGTATGCCCTCTTGAAGAATAATTGTGCTAAGACCAAATTTTGAAGTATCACAGGAAAGAGTGACTGATTTATTCACATCATAGTATCTTAATGTAGGTGGGGTGGCAATTTCCTGCTTAAGGTCTTCAAATGCCTTCTGGTGTTGTTCTAAGCCTGACCATTAGGCATCTTTGCATGACAGCTCTCTTGAAGGTGCTGTCAACTCACTGACATTTGGAATAAACTTGGGTAAATAGTTAACCATGCCTAGGAAGCACTGTAAAGCTTGAATACTATCTGGTGCTGACATCTCAAGAATAGCTGCTTGCTTGGCCGGGTCTGATCTCAATCAAACCTGTACTGGTAAATAAATGACCTACATATGTAACTTCTGGAAGTCTGAATTTGCACTTGAGAGGATTGAGCTTCAAATTTACTTTACATGCTCTGTCTAGAACTCTCTTTAGGTTTCTGTCATGCTCTGCTTCACTATTACCTCCAACCAATGAATCATCTACTATTATGGCACAAGGCCAACCCGAAAAAATTTGCTTCATTGCACACTGGAAGACTGACTTCACTTGCAGAATTTATTCCAAATGGCATCCTTAGGAATCTGTATCTGCCAAATGGGGTACTGAAAGTGGTTAGTAATGAGGATTTGCGATCAAGCATTACTTGCCAAAACGATCTTTTTGCATCCAAGACAGAAAAAACAGTGGCAGTTAGTATTAGAGCTGCAACTTCTTTGACTATGGGCATAGGATGATGTGGTCTCTTCAATACTTTGTTCAAATCTCTTGGGTCAATACATATTCTGATTTCATCTGAGGTTTTTTTTTTGTGAGCTGCTACCATAGCCAACACCCATTCAATCAGTTCTGTAATTGGACAAATAAAACCTTGCTGTACCATTTTATCCAACTGAGCCTTAACTTTATCCTGCATAGCTATCGGAACTCTTCTTGCTGGTCTGACTACTGGAGTGACCTCTGGGTCTAACTTCATGGAATACACAACTGGAAGTTTGTCCAACTTGTCATCGAAAACATCAGCATACTCTGAAAAAATGGCCTCAGAAAAATTGGAACTAAGATATGCACTTATATGATGAACTTCTTTGGTAAAAGAAAGCAGATTCATTCTCAAACTCTCTGAGACCCAATAAAGACTGTACTGGCCTTCGGGCTACATAGAATAACAAGTTGTAACAGTTCTTGGCAAAATAACATGAAAGCATCCTGAGCCTTCGGTTTGAATTTCTTCACCTCCATAAGCAACAAGTTTCGCACTACTGACCACACTGAGTTGCTCATTAGTTCTCACTTTAGCAAAGGTGTCTGCTGACATAACATTACACTTTGAATCAGTGTCTACTTTAAGCTGTTTAGATTTACCATTGATACAGACAGTACAGAGTACTTTGCTCTTTGTCACTAAATTCACTGCATCAATCCTTTCACCAATTGCTGACATACCATCTACACAGAAAGTGGACTTGCAGTCTACTTGATCAACTTGCTTTTTTGTGTGACCTTTTTTTACAACTGTGTGGGGTGTACTTGATTTGCAAAACTTTTGAAAATAGTTAAATTTTTTACACTTGTGACATTGCTGACCAAATGCTAAGCATTTCCCTCTTCGAGACTCATGATTGGCACCACAATTGTGACAGTTAACAATAAAGTTGGACTTGGGTTTTGCTGATTCATGCTTGTATTGCACTGAGGGGTATGATCCTATAACTGAACTAGTCTTAGAACTTGCTGGAAAGCTACGTGATTTCCCTGGTGAACAAGCAGGGCCTCTGGCTGCCATATCTTTAGGCCTACTTCTGTTTGCCATGTGTTGCATGCTATCTACATTTGCTCTGGAGCCTGCTGAAACCATGCTCTTGTCACTCACAAGCATACTTGTGCGTTTTCCTGTTGCCTCATGGACTTGACAAATCTCTATGGCTTAACTTAATGTTAAGTCACTGTCACAAAGCAAAATCTTTCTCACAGCAGGACTATTAATACCACACATGAGCCTGTCCTTTATTAACTCATCTTTTAAGTCACCAGACCGACACATTTTGGCTTTATTTCTCAGGTCAGTAATATAAGCTGCAAATGTTTCTCCTGGTTTCTGATCTCTTATGTAAAACAAATGCCTCTCTAATGTAATATTTGTCTGGGGGTTACACATTTCTCTAAACTTGCACTTCAAACACTCGGGGTCTTCCCTTGACTCAGCCTGTACAACAATATGACAGTTTTCACTTTCTCCTTCATGCACTACTGGTGCATACACAAATGAATGCTCTCTTTCTATGGCCTCTGACCGAGCTAGGTTTAGCAAAATGAATGCCCTGGTGCGTACATCTTTATCTGAAGCTGCTTGTATAAAGATACCGCACTATTGCTCAAATATTCTCCAATTCTATGCAATATTCTGATCAAATACAAGTGGTAAGGGCTTTTGAAATCCATATGCCATATTAACACATACCAGTGAAGGGTTTTGCAAATAAGCACAAACACATACACATGCCAGAAATTTATGCCAGTATTTGTAACTTTGCCCAATAGCACAATATGCCTCTGTATAACTGAACTTTGGGAAATAAGTCTCTCAGGCACTGTAATACTATTGAAGTTATTGTACTACAAAGGTAATTTATCATCACTTTAAGAAACATTTCAAATAATTGCACAATGTGAATGAACTGGGCAAATGGAGCTCAGAGTCAATAACATTTCAAAGTAATTGTGCTTTGCAAATAAACTGTATACAGCACACTGAAATTTCCCCAAAATGGTGGTACCTTGCTAGGCAATTCTTTAGTGCAAGAAACACTCTGCAATGGTGGTACTTTGGGAATAGACACACCCAGCACTAAAAGTTTTTGAAATGGCTATACTTTAACTGTACTTCACAAAATAGTTGCACTTTGCACACACATAAACTCTTCAGAATACATGCACAGAAATAAGCACACACTGTAAGCACTTTTACACACTTTGAGAGACTTCAAATAACTCTAGTTATGCCCTTGATACAATATGAAGTCGCAGTTATGCCAAAACACGGCATTTTGCCAATAAAATGCGGTTACCTTGCTATTATTATGCTTAATGTGCCATTTTTTCCTCTTATTATATACATTTTGCTAATTTAATCTCTTTTCATGCCCATTGTACTTTTTTTGTGCTTGTTTTACTCAAAACATGCCTGTTTTGCCTTAAACACATTCATTTTGCTTTTAACATACTCATTTTACTTTTCTGATAATCATTTTGTCAAATATCTCAATTTTAAACATTCCCCTTTAGTTAATAAACCTTTTGTGTCTCCCACTTGTTTAATAATGTGGTCTGTGCCCTTGTAATGCTACATTTTATCTTTTCTATAAAACAGTTTGTGTGAATTCTCATTACCTTTGATTCCTTTCTGTCTCTTTTTCGTGCTTGTTTCTCTTAGTTTACCTTCACTGTAATCTTTGCACCTCGTGAATATCATTTTCTGGCATCCCGCTTCTGACACCATGTGGCTCTCCTACTTTGGACACAATAGAGGAGTCTTCATGGGTTCTGTTCAAACAGCTTTATTATATAAAAACACATTACGATAGAAGTTTACTGACTTTAACTTAAGTAACTTATATACAAACTAACTACTGCAATCATACATGCTCATTCTCTGGCTGCACTCTCAAAATGGCACTAGGAATAGCAACTGCCCTGTATTTATATGTGCACACACAGCTCTTGACATGCATCTTAAAGCTACAGTATGTACACTCTGATCTACAATATCCACCTCTTGAAATTTGCTGGGGCAGTTCTTCATCCCAAAGCACATTCTGATGGAACTGGTTCCAAAAGGTCTCACAAAAGCTAACCTCTCCCCTGCTGCAGGTGTTAATGGTTCCAGTCAGTAACTCTTGAGTTAGTAATAGTTTATCAGCTCCAATCAACTACTCGTAGGCTTTGTATATCTGATTTTATGTGGTTACACAGCTTCATATAATACACAGAGAAACTGGTGATACCATCCTTCTTTGGCACCAGCACCACTGCTGAGGATTAAGGTGGTTGGGACTCTTGTATTACCCCAGATCCTACATTTCCTGCAGTTCATAGGTAAGTTCTATGCTAGTTGCCCTTGCAGGCCATTTTATGCCTAGCCAATTTAGCTTTTTGTGTTTGAATTAATCTATCCCATTTGGTGTTAGACTGGCCTTACCCATCCCAAACCATGTTCAGTAATTATATATATTACCCCTACTGAGAATAACTAGGATCATACCTTATATAATTTGAGGGGACCCATGCATGGGATAAAGCATTCTGGAGCTGCCTCTGTCCATTACTAGTATAGGGAACAGTCCTGGGGCAAATTTCCTGCTTCCCATCCATAGATCCAAGTTGCACCTGAATATGGACAAGGATGAGCTTTGTTTTACATTGTGTTCGAGAGCAGACGTATCCTCTGCAAGATAAACCTGTCTCTCCAAACCATTCTGTCAATGTTGTAGAAGAGGTTTACATGACTAGATTGAGATTTTATGATGCCATCTGTTTGATGTGCAGTAGGGCTTTGAGTCCGTCCATGTAGGACATATTTCGACCTTGTATCTTTTTAGTAAGGTATTTCTGTGTGTATTCCAGTTGTTATATATGCCTGGGCAGATACATGCCAAAATGGGTGTTATACTCAATGACTGGTAAAGTTTGAAAAAGTAAAGACTCACACCGTACAAAGAACTTGCTTGATGGGCTCACAAAGTGCTCCACCAGTTAGGTACCCTGGCTTAACAGTAAACATATACTCAAACTCCAGAGTACTGCTCAGATTTCCTTAACCTTGGTAGGAAATAGCTACTTTGAAAGTATTACCTCATTCACTGTTGTGTCAGACCAAGTTTAAAGAAGGTCTACAATATCCTCCCAATTCCTCATGATAGGATACCCCTTGAAGATGTCAGAAATGAAATAAACCCTGGATCTTGATATATTATCAAGTTTGTAGTATTTGACAATGGTAATCTGCGGTAACGTTGTCGCCTCACATCAAGACATTGTCCCGTTCAATTCTCAGCTAGAGCGTCTACTGTGGAGACATGCATGAATGGGCGTACCTTCATTGAAGGTTGTGCGTTAGCACCGGTGACTCAGCACGTAAAAATCAACTGCCAGTCATTAGCGGACTGGAGTTCCGCTGTGGCGACCCCTAACTGGGAAAAGCCGAAAGACATACATTGTGAAAATGTTGCTGCAGCACAAATGTCATTTAAGAAAGAATTCTTGAAAAAGAGCTTAGAAGTGGAAAGTGACCTTGTAGAACTTGCCTCTGGGTTTGGAATCAAGATGCCTATTAATAAGTTTTTATGCATGAGATACAATCAGACAGCTATCTGGAGAGATTACTCTGGAAACATTGGTACCTGGTCTTTGAGAAAAAAAAATATAAAAACCCAGTTATCTTTATGGAATTATTTGGTCCTGTGAAGGTAGAAAAGAATGTTTGTGAAAATATGTAAAATATTCTTCTATACTAGCATGATTAGAGAAGAATACTGTAAAATGAAGCGTTTAGTTCTGGGAAGAATCAGAGGCAACTTAGGGGGAGAAAAATGGCTTGGTCTATGGGCTGCTGCAAGAAAATGCATGAAGCTCTGACATTCTTCTTCCTGAATAACAGTACGAGTAAGGTCTTTCAAAATAACTGCTTTAGTGTACAACCAATAACAGGACTGAAGTGGGCATTAAATTAGAGCCTGAAACAAAAAATGCAGGTCTCATGAAAGAGTGGAGTCCTTGATGGGTGGTTGAAGGAAGAATGGGTCTTTAACAAGGCTTTACAGACCTTCTGAGAGAAGTGGAGTTGAAACCTTGTTAAAATTTCAAACTAGCGGCCAATGAAACTTTAATAATGTAGTAAATGGAACCTGGAGTTAAATGAGGTGGCAAGGAATTGTGAAATCTAGGTTATAGGTATTGATACGGGGATCCAGGCCTTGATGTATTGCCCATCTAGAAAATCCTGTCCGTTTACTCCTGTAAAGCTTCCTGTTGGAATGTTTGAGAGGCACAGAGAGAGTGTTTTAGTTACTCCATTGGAAAGTGAAGGATTATTAGCTATCACTAGAATTGAAAAAAACATACAGTGAGTCTTGAGGGATTAGATGCCCAGGTGAGGTTGACCAGATGGGTGAGACAAGGGATCAGACTGAGGATCTAAACAGCTACTGGAGACTGTATTACGTAAGGCCAGAGAGCAGAAAGCAAAGTTGCCTATGCTAGAAGGGTGTTATGAGGATTACATTGGCCTTACATAGAGATGCTTTCTGCAAAAACTTTGTCACAGAAAAATATAAAGTAGACCAGGTTGTCAGAGGTGGACCAGTGTGTCCTTTGACATCTGTCCCTGTGAAGGGAAAAGAGCAAAGTATTGGTTTCACTTTGTATTAGTTGAGTAGGCAAAAAAAGTCACAGCAAGGCTAGTGTCAATAGCTGAAAACAGTGTGCTACTGTGGGGAGTCAAAGGTCACTCATGAGGCATCAGCTTGCAATTATTAAGTCTGTCACTAGATGGTTTGTCCGACAAGAAGCCTGCATTGCTACCAGAAAGCACTGTAAATACATCACCAATTGCCACTTTCTCATGGATCCTCAGCATGAGTGTGATAAGGTTTACTCTTGCTTCTTTATGTTCCATGCAACTGAGGTGTTGTCTGTGTGGACTGAAACAATGTTTTAGGAAAGGAAGTTATGTAAGGTCTGCAATGGTAGAAGGACCACCTTCATTTCCACATTTATATGAAGGTGATCCTCGATATGACTGCAGTCCTTTAACCATACATCCCTAAAAATGCCTCCTCCACCCCATACTGGAGGTAACCATGGTGACTACAGCTTACAAAAAGGTCAGAACAAAGAAGCAACCTGCTTGGATTAGGTAAGACTGAATCCACTACTTCAGGTGACTTCTGCAAACTGTAGAAATCTGGACAGGAAAATGGAGAGGGAGAGTGAACTCAGACCATTGTACACACAGTATCCACTGGAGCACTTTCATGTTGATACCTGGCTCGAGTTATGAGTTTTTGATGGATGCTGCCATCGTGCCTAATACAGTACTGGAAAAGCTGGTGGGAATTTTTCCTAACAAGGTGCAGAACATGAAGTCAGGAAGAGAGAAGTCTTTGCACATGGGGACTTGTGATTCTTGATGTAGTCTCCAGATTGCATCTGATGAAGTCTATCAATTGGTAGGTTCCAGGTTTAATTTTTTTTTTATATTTAGAGATGTCCAATGAGTCAACAAGTACTGTCTTGCTATGATAAAGGATTTTTTTGCAGTAGTAGTGAGAAGCCAATCATCTAGTCATAGAAATACCGAGAACACATCAGCCTGAGGTGAGCCATGACTACCTCCATACACTTAAACACCAAGGGGAGGCTGTGGTGAGACCAAATGGCAGGGATCAGAACTAAAAGTGATTGGCTCCCAACCTGAAGCAATAGTACCTTCCAGATTTATTCACAATTTTGATATAGATATAAACATCCTGATGGCCTAAAGATCAACCCAGTCTCCTTCCTGAAGGTATGAAATGTGGCCTGCACTGTGACAATCCAAAACTTGTCTTCCTGACAGAAAAGTTAAGACCACTGAGATCTAGAATGGACTTGATGTGCTGTGTTTTCTTTAAACTAAAAAGAATCTTGCGTAGATGTTGGTACCTTTTTGGTTTGGTGGGACCTCTTGGATTGTTCTTTTTTGAGGGAACTGAATGGTAATCTGCATCATTGCAACCTTCTGGCAGGGTGGAACATATTTAGGGGTGGAGGTGTGATGTAGCCTCTGATTATGATGCTCTTCACCCGTTTGTTCTGAGTGATGGCTGATCAAGTATCCAGGTAAAGAGAATGTTAATTATTGATTGCCTCCACAGGGGAGCAATTGGCAACCTTCAGGGACATTGAGAAGGTTTTCAGGAGAAACAATACCAAACTCCTGATTTTACACACCACCTCTGCCTCTATGGTGGCATTTGTTAAAGGGCCACCCTATTGAAGGGGAATCAAAGAAATAGACATTGAAATTTATTGAAACAGAGACCTCTACCACTCTTTTGGTTCCTTGAAAAGCATCTCTGGGGAGTTTCAAATCATATTTCAATGACATTTTGCCTTCTTGTTAGAATCCCCAACAATTTTTTTTTACTTTAGGACCTAATAAGGATGATACATCACATGCAGCATTGATAAAGGACACTAAGGTTTTCTACAAACTCATATAAGTGCAACTAAGCAGGACAGTGCATAGTAGTGCCTGTGCCTACTGCTCTAACTGTTCATCCTGCTGTGTTGTGAAGTAGCCTCATGAACATGTTTGCAATAGAAAATTTACTAGAACTTTGAAATTCAAGGTGCTTCCTTGTGTCTGGTGTGGTGGTCTCTTTAGGGGATTCCAGTGTTTGCTCTTCCATGTTACATTGGTACCTTGTCATGTGACTTATGGAGTTCAGTGCCTGAAGGGAAAAGGTTCCAGAGGTGTATACTCACTTTCAAAAATGTCCTAGGTTCCCTGCTGGGATGTACCATGTATCGACATTTTTTTGGTGCTGCAATATGGCCTGTCCCTGGGTGCACTTTATCTGGCTTACATGGGAGGGGTTCCAGAAAGTCAGGTAACTGCCATGCCCTCTCTATTACCAGGACTATGAGACAGTCAAGTAGGGGAGATCACCTAAAAAGTGGAGGGGACAGATTAAATGTCTCAACTTATCTGCAGAAGGAGGGGGTGTTGTTGGCCACATTCCCCTCTGATGCATTAATTCCAAGATTTCCCCAAACCTGGAGCTCTCAGAGGAGATTGGAAAAGTCTTTCCCTTCATCAATGTCCCTGGCCAGTGTAAGGGGATTTTCTCAGAGAATTAATACATCTCTATCTACACTGACACTTTCTGGGAACCTGGCCATGGACTCTGCCAAGGACCAAGAACTGTACTTAGAGCCTTAATGAAGGATATGGTTGAGGCATTTATTGCTGCTCTGTTCTTTGTCCAGTAGATGGGGGCTCAAGGACTCAAATGGACTGGTGCCTGGGGAGGAGCCAAAACAGAGAGAACATCCACCTCCTGCAACAACGGAGATGTGATGATCCTTTCAAAATCTTGAATGCTGGCATGCATCCAAATGGCACTGAGAAAAATCCAGCCAGAACTGCTTCTGACCTCAAGGAAGAGGAGGCAGGATGAGCAGAGGGGGTCCCCAGCATAAAAAGACCAATTGGCTCTGGCACTGAAAGAGCTGACATAGCAAACTTTGAGGTCCCCAATACCAAGAACAGCACTGAACGTGTAGGTACTGAGATCCCTACTTCAACTGTTTGGAGTTGAGAGACAGCTGACTCCAAAGATACCAGATTTAAGAGAGTCAGATGCAAGTTTGGTGCAGATGGATGGAATCCAATAAGCACCAATAAGGAATGCTCCAGACTGGACTTTGGCTCTGACACCACAGGCACAAAAACATATCCTGGGGAAAGAGCAGAAATGGGAATTAGGGAGTCAACCCAATCCACCCTGGAAACAGAGGTGTATGGAATGATACCTATGTCTACCTGAGCCTTGACAAGTGCCCCTAATTATTTGTACCACTCAATATCTAGGATGCTTCTGACAGACACAAGAAAGGAAACTGAAGGAGGGCTCCCTCTATGATAAGGTAAGTTCTTACACAACTGAACTAATAGAAGATTTCCTACTGATCACTGTTACAGTATTCCTGATACATGGGTTGTCACTGCTGTCTGGTTGGGATACCAAAATTTACCTTCCCTAGGTTGTACATCTGACATATGACCTCAGCTCTTATGCACTGGGATACAAAGATGGATGTACAAGCATGGTTCCTCGGGTACAAAGATGGATGTACAAGCATGGTTCCTCAGGCTATCTCCAAGCCAGTGGCTTGAAGACTGGTCGGATGGGGGGTAGCTCAAACTGGTAAGAAAACACCCTTGTACCTATGCAAGACAGCCAAGGCTAGAGCAGATGGGGAGAGACAACTGAAGATGTGAGTAAGAGAAGAGAGGATGGATGGTGGGATAGTATACTCTGACTGAAAGCTATCCTGGGGTGCCTCAAGCACAGGAGACACTGGGAAAGGGACAGGGGTACCCATCTCCAAAATGGTGTAGTATCTCTTCTGAACATCAGAAATCTGCATGGACTGCCAGTCAAAGGGTTTCACCAAGGTCTGTACAGTTTCCCCAAATGAAGCCTCCTCTATGGTGGAATCCAGTGAGAGGGTGTCTCCCTCATTTGAAGAGTTTTGTTCTGGGGAGTGCAGCTGAGAGAGCTGTGTCCTGGAGAGTGCAGCTGAGAGGAATAGTCTAGAGAATGGTTAGTTATAGTCCTGCTCCTCATCAGAGGACCAGGAAACTAGAGTAGGTTTAACACTAGCACCCTATGGCTGTGGAGACCCAGAGGATGGGGGATTCAAAGACATAATAGCTTTGAACAGCCCTTGTGAAAAATCCATCCACGCCTCTGCAGCTGTTGAGAGGGAGGCCATACACTTAGTCTTTGGCATTTTCTTTTTAAGCGTAACATCCAACAGGATGAGTCATGGAGGAGAATCAAAATCATGTGTAACCTCTATTACAGTGCCTGGGATTTCTACTCTAACTAGAATTTAAGGTATGCCATGAAGTCCTTCTGAAATAACATGGTTCCTTGGATGTATTGGCAGTCTGCATGTTCTCAGGACCCATAATTGCCGCCAACAGGTCTCACCAGAAGGCAACTGAGAAGCAGCCTGATGTACTGTGGGTTCTGAAATCTCAGTGGGTGTCAGAGTCAAAAAGATTGGACTGCAGATCCACTTCAGGCCTCAAGTTTCTTCTTTGGTGGCAGAGGGACATCCAATGAAGTGGAGTCGATCATCTTTGAGTGGGGCAAGCAATTAAGAGGGGTCTCAAGGAAAGTGTTGAGTAGAAAGCCTATACCTAATGGTTTTTGGAATGAATGACAGACAAAGCAAGATCTGTGATCGTGTTCTGGGCCTAGAGAAAAAAAGGCACTTAAGACCTTGCACTGAATCTGCCTACCACACTCACACACTTACCCCTCCTGGCTGACGTCTACAAATTTAACAAAAAATCTATTTCAAAAAGGAAGGTTCACCAATGGGGCACTTATCTGGATAGAGGAATGGAGCAAAGGTAGCAATGTGACCAAATGGCAAACAGTCTGATGCATGACCTTAATTCATGCTGGTGGTGAGATACTCTAAGGAACCATGTTTGTACATCCATCTTTATACCCCAGTGCATACAAGCCTAGGTCATTCATTAGAAATACAACACAGGGAAGGTAAAATATTGGTACCTTGGTTGGACATTAGCAGTGACAACCCATATGTCAGGAATACAGCAACAGAAATTTCAATCAGGACATGATCTGTTACTGGCTGAAGCTCCCCTTTGAGAAGACAAGTCAGGGATTATAGTTTCAGTGTTGATAGCTAGTGATGCCAAAGGCTTTGGCACAATGAGTTCCCTGCAGATCTAAGCCAAAAAAACATCAGGTAGGGAAAGTTTTGAAATCTTACGGGTAGGAGACTGTTCAATTTGGTCACTTTCTTTTTTCTCTCCCTCTGTCTTTGCCTTTAGACCTTTCATTTTTTTTGCAGGGAGTTTGCAAATGGACACATCTCTCACTGTGTTAGACAGATGGCCTTTAACAATGACCTTATTTTTCTTCTCTATTAAGGATCTTGAATGATAGGATTCACACATTTCACATGGGGCTGTAAATTTTCCAGCACTAGGGGCATGATACAAAGGTCAAGTATGTGCTGGGATGGAATTTTGTGCCCTCACATGGAGTGCCTATGGAGCCCCAAATCTATCCCCACAAAAACACTACAGCTGCAGTGCAGTAAATAGGAAAATTTATCATGGAGTACAGAAATAAAAGTTAAATCATAGGAAGTTCTGCAATATTTTAGTCAAATTGAATCATAACTCAGTCTGAGGGGGGGGTGATATAAATGTTTATGTACATATTAAAAATTACAGTTATCTTGATGAACAGAAATGATTATGTTAGCTAATGAAAAGTACCCCTGGTCTGCAAAACCTCTCACCAGCACTGGAGGATCATGCCTGGTGCAGATCTGAGGGACTGTAGGGACACTCAACATTGAGAGAGAGGATAGGAGCTAGTACACTGGAGAAGCACAGAAATGGAAAAGTTGCCATCTCACATCTGCTATGAGGGCAGCTAACTGATCAAGTGAGGAAGACGGAAGTACAATATAGAATTATGTGAACTTTTGGGACACATCCCTACAGGCAGAGAGAAGATGGGGAGGCAGCTGCCCCACTCTCACTTGAAATGGTCTGTGAAGGCTGTCAAAATTATGTCAAGATTAGAGTTAATCCTTTCTACCAGACTACTGCTTTACACCATGATGCTTCCATAAACATATCAGTAGGTTTGACAAGACATTAACATTTCTATTGGCCAGAGTTTCCAATGGAAAAGCTTATCTTGCTGCCAAAAAAGTTCTTACAGAACATTTGTCACCTTTTCTGCCTTGAGCACAGACCTTAAGGTAAACAGTAGCATAATCCATTGTGAACCTATCACATATGGCTCTTGAACTAAGAGGCCCCATATTGTTGATGGCTGCCCTTTGAAGTGGCTCCTCAATGAACAACCTTATCTTGTCTTCCTGCTTTAACAACCTTTTTGGTTCTACTTAGATGACATGTTTTGCAATACCTTTCCAGCAGACATTTTGCATTAGGCTTCATGGGCATGCTTTATATGCATATGGCATGAAAAAAGTATGTAATGGGCTATGGCCATAAAAACCTATCAACCCTTATGGACTACTGCCTCATATCTTTCCAACTCTCTATGATAGCTCCTTGTTCCAGCATATGGACTTCCCTACTTAAGTGTCAGGAGCCTCCTTAGATAACCCCAAGTTCTGTAGAGTGGGCCTGGGAACTGAGCTGGTCTGGACTCTTTCTGATCATACTTGGTTCCTCTTCAAAGAAAGTCTTGTATCACTTCACAGTTGCAGTTCAAATTTAGGAGTGCTACCACCCAAGGCATCCCTTGAAGCAGCCCAATTCCACAGGAAGCCAAGTACCCCTTGACAGTTGTATCTGAAATTCAGTCTAACAGCCACATCATCAATCCTTGCTGGATGTATGGGCACTGCCGTGGTCTTTTCCTGCTGGAATCACAACCTCCTTGTCTCAATGCCTGGCTGCATGCACACAGGGTAACATTCCCTGGGATATCTTTATAAGCACTGCCACCTGCTTTGTTTCCTTACTCCCTTTTCAGTCCTAGTAAACACTAGCCGGTGGTACCTCATTATGTGTCCTTCCCTAGGTTCTGACTGGGAAGGGCTGTCTGGAAAACTATTGCTGCTGTTAAACAACTGCAGGCTTAACATTTATCTCTGATGCTGTATCCCTCTTAGCACCCATGTCTTTCTTTCTCCATCAAGATATGGTATAGATCCTTGTGGTAGCTTGGAACAGGGCTTGCCTACAGACAACCTGCCACTGCCATGGTGTCACTTCTGCTTGCTACCTCATGTGAATTCCTCCCACCTTGTTACTGAGGACAGATTTGACTGTATTAAATCAAACAAGTTGGTCATGTACCAGAATCAGTAATTTTTCTCTTTACCTATAGAGTTTGTTGTGATTGCTTAGATTGTCCCTCAAGGCTTCCCTTACAGGCAGGTCTAGGTGCTAGGTAACCCCCCCCCCTTTTTCTTCTGCAGTTATGTTCTGTTGGCAAGTAGGTCACACTGTCTAGCAATTTTTTCAACTGTGGTACACTCCCAATCTCTCAACCAGGTTCTCATATCTTAGGAATCTCTGGCAAAGTTGTGAGTGCTTCCTCCCTTACAAAGTCTCTCAACAATAAACAATTCAATAGTCATTTGACACCTGCTCACACATCTCTTAAAAAACTCAGTTCTGCTTTGTATTCACCAATATTATGAATCTGCTCATCTATTTTCTGTAAACTTTGTTTGGAAATTTCAGGAGCTGCATTGTAGCCTTTACATGAAATGTGCTTTAATTTTAGATAATCACAACACGAATTGCCTCATGTGAGGAGTGTTAAAAAGCTGATCAATAACCCTTACTCTGTCTGGTGCTGATCACACACCTATTCAACACCAAATAAAAATGTCAGAATCATCCCCTTTATATGAGAACTCAGTACTGATTGTAGCTTCCAGGGTTAGTTTTCACTCATATCATACATGTACATCTGATGGAAGTGGAGGATCTCCTCATTCTGACACTGCTTTTCACTCTCTGTGGAACTGCCCCCCCCCCCTTTTTTTTCAGTCTTTGAAACTTGAGCTAATTCATTCCCTCAGCTGCTTGACTGTCATCTCCAGCCATTGTTCCAATTTCCTCGTTCAAGCTGTACCTGGAGATCTGGGGATGATCAGACTGGCCCTTTTTTTGCATGCTGTGCAGGTACAGCCCCTACCAGGTAGCCTTCATTTTCAGTGGACTGAATTTCAACTGTACAGAAGGTCACTACTAACTCCTCCTTATTCAAACCAACATATGCAAGTCCATTTACTTTGCAACCTTTAACATCTTAGCATACTATTTAGAGCTCATTTTCGCCCCTTTTCCTAACTATTTTAACTTACAAAATTCAGCTGTGCAATATAAACCTCTGTATATTTACCCTGTGGCAGCAAGGGCACACACATTTTTTGCAAAACTGTTTTTGTATGATTAACAAGCTTAGTTATAATACCCCTAACAACTGAAAACCAATTATGTGATGCTCACTAGGGTCATGATCTCTTGATACATACCACTGGTAACAATTATGCAAATGCCACCTCCAAAAATACATGATGGCTACTGCTTGCCACCAGTTGTGTCAGGAAGAGGGGCTATTGTCCTCTATGCCAGGCCAGTGCCTTCAATACATATACAGACCAATTAATGAGCAAAGTAAATACAAACTAACATGAATGCATCTCAGTATAAATAAATTTGATGTTTGGCCTCAAGAGCATTTGTTGCGTATGCAGTTTTACCGCAAGTTATTGTCCCACATCACACTGATCAATCAAAAGAGCAGAGGTATATGGCCTTGGTTTCCTAGCTCTTTCTCCACTTTACTATGAATTTACTGCCTTACACTGCCAGGTAGTCCACAGTAACTATAGCTTAACTAGTCAACTGCATTCACTCCCACACATTTCCAGGAGAGGCCAAGAGTGTCTTGAAGTGTCATGCCACTTTCCTATCTTATTGTAATACTGCCACCATTACTGAAGCCACTTAATAAACCAAATGAAGCAAAATATGGTCGTTTTTGTTAAGCTGTGCAGTCTTCTTTTTCAGATGTGGAGGGTAATAGTTTCCACAAAGCAGTATCCCTGTGAATTAATCAATTACCAAATAACCAGACACAAGCACTTTGAAATTAAATACAGTTCTTTACCATTCTTTAGTAACAGTTTAAGAACTTAAATACAAACAAGATTCAATCTGCACCAAAAAAAAGTCTGTCATATAGATGGCAAAAAAAGAACAGTAACTGTAATTAAGAATGTTAACAGATCACATTAACCATCACTTAAGTGAATAATAGAACAGGCAAGGCAAAAAAAAAAAAAAAAAAAAGCAAACACACTTGCAGTTGCAATAAAGTCCATGAAGCATGCATACCACACATAAAACTGAAGAAAAACTGTTAAACACAGCTCCAGTGAGCTGGAGAAAAGAACTTGAGCTGTGCCACCTGACCTCAAGGACTACTTTCAAGTCTGATCATCAATGGGACTTGCACAATCTACATAGAGACATCCAGAAAGATTCTTCCTTTTTGAAGTCTATAGCACATTCTTACTTAGAATCCAAATTGCAGACAGCAGACCACAGCTGAATAAATGTAAGTAGAAAGGGTTGATTTAGTTACATGATTTAAGACCTTAAGTGAAAGGAACCCACAAACTGAACCTTGACTAAATGTCCTCCACCTTCCACAGAAAAGTTACTGATTCTTTCATAGCTTACTCAATACTTTACAAAAAAACAATAACTTGTCCAATCTATTTCATATTTTTTTTTCACATTTTGTTTTACATAAATATTGCATTTTACACAGAAAACATGAGGCTTTATATGACGATTTACTCCACATACTGCTGGAGAGGTATTTTTTGGATTCTGCAATTACTGTTTGGTCCTGGAGTTCCAGCAGGCTGTGTTAACTATATTAGCAAAATACTGGTGCATAGAACTTGCACTATATACCAAATCTGCCAGCACTGGCAGAGTTGTCAACAATGAGACAGGGACTTGTAACAAAGATAAATAAAGCATTTGCCACTGGACTTACACCGACTGATTAGAATATGAACAAGCATCACCAGTTTTTTTCTTTTCGTCACCAACATGCAAAGGGCAACATTAAAAAAAAGAAGTTATGTACTCACCATAATGTTCCATCTGTGTTGTCCATTTTCATTCTTCAACGAATGGGTTTGATTCCAATCCTCAGATCCGACTCGTCCACTTTCTAAAGATTCTAGGATCCAAATCTCAAAGTCCTCCCTTACCACTAAAATAATTCAGATAGAGTTTGTTGCTATTTTATACATTATAGCTGTACATAACAATGCTATGACAGGAAAGTGACAGATGAAAGATCAGGAGCTCAAACAGGAACTATGGTTCCTAATAACACCTACATCAGGTCTCTCCCAAGGACAAGGATGGGGGAAGTTGAGGAAGAATGAAAATGAACACCACAGATGAAACATTATGGTGAGTATGTAACTACTCTATCTGATGTTATCATTTTCATTCATTCCTTAATGAATGGGAGAGTCATCGGCTATAGTAACCTTGGGTGGCCCTCATGGAAGGATGTTCCGGAGCACATCAGAACCAAAGACAGCTATTTTTCTGGAAATAATGTTGAATTTGTAATGTGCAATAATGGTACAGGTTTTAAACCTGACGGCAGCTGCACAAAAATCATCAATAGAGGCTTTAGCACTAAAGGCCACTTATGTAGACATTGACCTGGTTGAATGTGCTTGAAGTTGTTTTGGTAAAGTAATACCTTTCAAGGAATAAATATAGGAAATGCAATCTGTTATCCATTTAGCCAATGCAGTTTTATAAACTGGTCTCCCCAAAGTTTTACTAGTAAAAAAAAGTAATTGATCAGTCTTTCTGAACTCCTTGGTCCAGTGCAGATAAAAACAAAGTTGCCTCTGTACATCAAGAAGATGAAGGGTGTATTCTCCTTTGCTTTCAAATTTGGGGAAGAAAACTAACAAATTGATGTCCTGGTTGATACTGTTTCAGAGGCAACTTTAGGTAGAAAAGAAGGATCTGTATGCAAAGTAACAGTCTTTGTCAAATATCAGATATGGTGGTTTGGAAGACAATGCTTGGAGTTTAGATGCTTGGTTTGCAGAAATTATACCTACCAGAAAAACAGTTTTCCAAGAAAGAAACTTGAGATCCACTTTATCTGATGGTTCAAAGGAAGACAGCACTAATGTTTGCAAAACCATGGTGAGGTCCCCAAGGTGAGGTAGGGTCCTTCATTGGAGGTCTAAGTAAGAAAGTACCCTTAAGAAAGGCTTTACGTAGTTTGTATAATGCTAAAGTAGGAGGAGGATTATCCCTGATGTGATGGTTCAACATGGTTGCTAACTGAACCTTGATAGTGGAAAAACTTGCACCACTTTGGAAAAATTCAGGCAAGGAAATCTACAACAGCAGGAAGTGGAGCTGCAAAGGGATCTATTTTTTTTCTGATGAGCCCAAAGAGAAAACATTTTCCATTTACTTTTGTAAATTTTTCTTATTGAAGGTTTATGAGCAGAGACCAGGATTTTTCAAACTGGAGAGGAAAGCCTGGAATGTCTGGTTATCATCAGAATTGGAGAAACCATGCAGTCAATTGAGGATTGCAATGTCCAGGTGAACTTGCCCTGATGGATAAGATAGAATAGCTGGACTGGGGTCCAGTGCCCAGAGAGGATGTACTAGGTGAGACCAAAGAAAGAGAACCACACCTGTTGAGGCCAGAAGGGAGCAATGAAGATTACTGTGCTCTTCAACCAAAGTGCTTTCTGAAGAAACATGGGATTAGAGGCAGGGGAGGATAAGGATAAAGGAGACTGCATGGCCAAACGTGGACTACAGCATCTCTCTCAGACTATCCTTGAGGTGGGATAAGGGCAAAAAACCTGCTGCATTTGTTGTTGAGGGGAGATGCAAATAGGTCACAGCAAGGTTGACCCTATTTGTGGAAGATCATGCTCATCACTGATTGGTTGAGATACCACTCGTGGCATTAGGATGGTTCTGCTGAGTTTGTCCACTAGAATGTTGGATTTCACAGTATGTGTGTGTTGCTACAAGAAAGCGGGTGGATGAAATTGCCCATTGTTATACTCACATTGCTTCTCAACAAAGGGGGTAGGATTTGGTTATCCCTTGTTTGTTGATGGACCAGACTGACATCCTGTCCATTTGTATTGCAATAGTCTCTACAGGGAGAAAGCTCTGAAAGGCATGCAATGCTAGAAGCACTGCTCTCATCTCTAGGACATTGACATGCAAATTGGTCTCTTGTGGGGACAATGTGGCTTGAACAGTCCATCCCAAGTAATGCTCCACTACTCTAACTGGGAGGTGTCAGTGGCCAATGTGGCACTTGGGAGAGGGGATAAATGGATGACCCTGATTGATCTCTTCAGAGTAGATCCACCAAAGAAGAGACTTTCTGCAAACTGGAGACAATTGTATTGGATGATTCAAGGGATAATGATGAAAGGACCTGTGCACCACTATAGTCCATTGGAGAATTCTCATGTGTAAGTGGGCAGTGGGAGTTAATTATTGTAGCAGCCATAGACCCTAGTGCTTTGAGGATCAGTCTTGCTGGGGAGTAAGAATGGAAAGAACCTGTTTGATGTGTTTTCAATGCAAGAACTCTGTTCTGAGGCAGAACTAAACAACTGACTACCTAAATGAGCCCCTATAAAATCTACAACTTGAACTGTTTGAAGACAAAATTTGTGCATGCTGATGGTGATTCCCAGTGAGAATGGCAGTTGAAGCAAATAATATCTGGTTTTTGTTAGCAGATGCCTGGTTGGAGTTGTAAGGAGCCAGTTGTCTAATTAGGGAAAGTTCCTGAATCCAAGTAGTCTCAGGTGAGCTGCTACCACTGCCTTGCATTTGAACACCCTGGGGGGCTGTGTTGAGACCAAAGGACAGGGCTCTGAACTGATAATGACTGGCTCCCAGGTAGAAGTGTAGATACCTTTGAGAGTGCCTGTTCATTTTGATGTGATGGTATGTATCTTGAACATCGACTGAACACATCCAGTCATCCTTCTGAAGAAGGGGCAGAATGGGATGAAACATGACCATCTGGAATTTGGACATTTTTTTACAAACTGGTTCAGATAGCTTAGATACAAAAAAAGATCTCAGGTCCCTTGCTTTTTTCGGTGCTAAAAAGAACCTTGAGTAAATTCCAGATCCTGTTTGGTCTGGTGGGGCTCTCCAAGATGAGACTCTTGTCTAGCAAGTTTGTAATTTCTTGAGCTGCTAGCTCCCTCTAATTGGGTAGAACTTCAGGGAGAATTGTCCTTGGTTTTACTGGAATTTTTAATTAGGGAATGAAATATCCTCTGGATATGATCCTTTGCACCTAAAAGTTGTTTGTGATAGCTAACCAGGTATCTTTGGTGCAAGAATAAGCAACCCCCGACTACCTCCAGAGATAGATAGTTGGGTAACCTTTCAGAAATTCTGGAAGAATCTCTCCGAGAAGGAATCTCAAGATCCTTGGTTTTGCAGACCCCCATCTACTGTGTGGGTGATGTCTACCACTGTAGTTACTTCTCCATGTGACTCCTAGAAAGGACCTTGGTATTTCTTAAACCACATTTTCTTACCACCATGTTGGTTCTTGGGAAAGGATCTTTCCAGGGTAGAAAAGTGAATTCCAACAGCAGACAAGGTCTTTCTATCCTGTTCACTGTGGGGGAAGAGTCTTTTTCACTGTATGCCCAAACAAGGATGATCCATCAAAAGAAGCATTGATAAATTATGCACTGACTGGTTCCACAAAGTTGCACAATCACATCCAGGCATGTCTCTTTATGGATATGCCTAAACAGACTGTCCTCAAGGTATCTTCCATGGTATGTGAGATCAACCTCATGGATGCATTTGTAATTAATTGTAGGGTAGCCACTCATGAGGAAAAGGAATTCTGTTCCTCTGCAGACATGGACCCTAGGGCAGAACTGAGAGTTCCTTTATCAAGTCCCTCTAATCTGGTGAAAAGTGCCAGGTAGGTCAGTAATCGCAGGACAAATGTTGATGCATACATTTGCTTCCCAAACCTGTCCAAAACCTGTCCAAAGCCCTAGACTCTCTCAGGGGGATGGACAGTGGAGTTTTTTTGGTGGTTGCCACAACCATGACATTGACGGGAATCCCTTTTGTCCACTATTGTCCATCAGCAAGAGGACTTAATATTTGATCAAGGGTGTTCTGGAATAAGTCCTATTCCTTCCATACCCTGCAGACCACCAGATCTATAAGCTCATCTGCAGGGTGGTTAACCCAAGATGTAGACAGGCCAGACCTGAAGGTTTCCAAGAACACTGATTCCCTCCTGGGAAGGGATTTGGGAAGACCAACCACCTTTTTGGTGAAAGATTTCTAAGATGCCTCCAAATGAGACATGTTTAGGTGGAGGTGTTTGGGACCGTCCCCCTCTTCAATGTCTGTGTCTCCTGTGAGGGATTCCTGAGGGGAACCCAAGTCCCTCCACTTGCATGTCCTCTTCTGAGGGGCCTCCTCAGTGGGATGCTCCAGGGAGGTATCAGAAGAGAAGGGGAGCTCTCTGGATGGAACTGCTTGGAATATCTTCTGGATTGGCTGTCCCAGAGGTGGAGCATGCAAAGGCTCAGACTCTGGATCCAGAGAAGGAGTAGGGTATGGATCCGAAAAAGGGAGTCTTGACACCACTCTAGGCTGAGAGAAAACCCTCTCCACCACCTCAAAAGTAGGGGGACCAAGAGAGGCAGAGGGCAATCCCACAGGAGCCAAGGCTGCTGGAGCAGACAACCCCAGAGCCCCCAACCCCCCCCCCTGCTTCGAGGGAAGAGTCAGAGCTGAGCTATCAAGCACCAAAACTTCGAGAGGAAGCAATGGCTCTGAAAACTTCTGAGTCAAAGTCAGCCCCCTGGATCAGATTGTTCAGCTTCAAAAGTCATTCTCCAACAGTGTCAGAGCCAGTTGGGTCAGGGAAGTAGCCAGAGTCAAGGTTGAAATAACCATTGGATCTGACTGTTTGACTCCCAGGACTTTTGGATCAGAGGACTCTGAAATGGGTGCTCAGATCAGAGGAGCAATTACAGGTTGAAAGGATGTTTGGCAGCTCACGGATCTGGTGGGAGAGACTGACCTGGCAAACTGTAACCTGGATCTGTGTTCTGATAAATTTTATTATCCTATCCACCTCTAAGACTATGGAAGAGTATATGGAAGGTGGTCCTGAGTGTGTTTTTAGATGTTTCCTGCAGAAAGGGTGAACCTCAATCATGGCGACACTGGCTCCAAAGAGAACCTTGTAGCATTGGAGCCGAGGAGATGAAACGGTAGACTAGGCTGGATCTGAAGGTTTTGGGTCCGAGATTTTCCAAACCTTTTAGGAGGTTCTACAGTAGACACAGGCAGTGGAGACTGGGCAGGAGAGCATTTACAGTGATCCCTGGGTTCCTTAGATTTTTGGGAGGGTCTGAGCCTCTGAAGATGAAGCCCTTCAGGATTAGCTTGTTCCTCCTATCGGTAATTGCTCTCACACTTAAGGCCAGGTGATGATGTGTGGTATTGCCAGCTATGCCAGTTAGGGCAATGCATGTAGCATATGCCAGCGTAGCTAGATGGAGCTTTGTAAATAATATGTTATTTGTATATCAAGCTAATTTGTACAGATGCTTGTGTTGAAAAATGTACTTGTAAAGCTGCTTGTGTTAAAAATGTACCAACAGTGGGTCCTTCTGTACAGAAAATAAATACACCTGTATGTCAAACTGTATTGTAACTGTTGAAATGAATATATCATAACAGAGGATACTGGATGAGAAAAGGTTAATATCAGGCCAGCTAACTTTGAAAAATAGTTTGAAATTAAATTACTTGATATAAGCCATAAAGATGGTATCTGACAGGTTTGAATGCAACCAGAGATGCAACATCTGTGAAACCAAGGACTAGAAATCCTGTTGTACTGCCCTTGGTGGTGCACTAGGTGCACTAACTGCTACCCTGGAAGGGTGGAAGTGTTGAAATGGTTTTATAGGTTCCAGATGCTGTAACACATCTTGGCAAAGCTGTGTGTGCTCGTGCATTATAACATATATGTGCAAGATTCAGGTTCAGTTTCTAGTAAGGGGGGTAGTGTGGGAAACAGAAGTCAGATGACCAGATGCATAGGATGTCATTCTGTAATCCAGCAATGAAATGGTGTTTTAATACTAGATGAAACAGAAGTCTCACGGCAGTCTGTTTTTATAACCTGACAAAGTAGTATCACCCACCCACTTCATCTTGCCTTACTTTAGTCTAAAGTAACCAGGGAATAGTAATTCTTTAGATCAGGCAGGAAAATATAGTGAGATCACACAAGTATTGTTTTCTGTATGTATGTGAATCTATCCATCTGTGTTATTTTTTAATATTTCCTGTGAATGAAATGCAGGTGTTTATTGTAAACAATACTTTCCTGTTCTTTTATTACTAAATATATTTAAACTTTTCATTATGGCTGGTCTTTAACCTTTGAGAGTACTTATATTTATTTGGTGACATTGTGGCAGTTTTGGAAAAGCCCCATTTGTCAAACACTACCATGCGTATTAGTATTAATTTAACTCTGTATAATCGGGTAACCATGGAACAGTCTTAGAGTAGCTGGCTTTGGAGTGTTCTGGTGGCAGTACCTGCATTATAGTCTGGGCAGAGGGGGCATAGCTAGTAAAGCTGTGCCAGCCTTTCCAGGTGTGTGTGAGTCAGCTACTTGGAGATGCGACACAGGACTGGTTTCACAAAGAGGGTGGTGGTGGACTCAACTCTACAGCTGCATCAGTGGGGAGTCTTATTGTGGGCCTGGAGAGAGAGGGGGGAGAGGGAGGGAAACACAGCCCCTGGACTGAGTGTGTTCCATGTGCTCTTAAGGGAAGTTGTGCTTGGTACAGAGAGAGCTGCATCCGGAAATACTGCATCTTTGTTCCATATGAATGCCCCTAATGGTGTCAGTGGTGAAGATTCAGCCTCCTTGATTACTGGCCCAAAGTAAGGATGTCACATACTGGTGAGCAGTGATGTGCATATTAATTGAACTTCTGCAGCCTGTAGGCAGTTGCCACTGAAGGTGTGTGTACTGCTCAAGCAGCCACAAGGTAAAGATGCACAGTTTCATTTTCACAATAGTTTTATTTTTGTTAGTTTAGATTAGTCAGGGAAAGCAGGCAAAGATGTCAGCAGAGAATTATGGCAAGCTGACAAAGAACCAGTTTGCCAAGGTGTGTGAAGACAAAGGACTGGTACATGCCAACCCAACTAAAGCAGAAATTATTTCAGCCTTAATTGCAGCTGCAGCATGGACCAATAACCAGTCTGCTGATGGGGATTTGCAGCCCTCAGAAACAGAACAGTTCACCTTTTCCTCAGAGGACTTAAAAACTCTGGAATTAGAGAGACTTGTACTGTAGGCCAAACATTTGTAATTAGAATCAGTGGAGAGACAGTGGCAGGTAAAACATATAGAATTAGAATCAGCAGACACTGTGGCATTTGGAGGACAAAGAAAATGAGAAACAGCGCCAACATGAGAGAGGGATGTTGACTTCATCAGGGTCATGGAGGTAATGGGGAAGAGAATAACCAAACCCCAGAAGCAATAAAGGTCAGCAAATTTCACAGTTTACAGAGGGTGATAATTTTGATAATTGTATTCATATATTTGAAAGAGTATGTAAACGGTATAATGTGGACCAAGGGCTCTGGATATAGTTCCTGACCCCCTTACTCCATGATAAAGCTGTAACTGCTGTTTCTAAACTGTCTGATACGGATTGCTTTATGATAAAGTAAAACAATGTTTATTGGAATATTTTAAGTTAACACCAGAAGCTTACAGAAAAAAATTTTCGTGATCATAGATGCAAGGCAAATTAAAGTGTATGTGATTATATTGCTGAGTTAAGCACTTATTTTCATAGGTGGGGGAGTGGGTGTCAGGTCACCACTTTTGAAAGGCTGACAGACCTTTTGGTGAGGGAACAAGTCCTTAGCACTTTGCCTGAGAACATAATTTGGTTGGCAGACCAGAAGTGTAACTCTTCAGATGAGCTGGGGAAATAAGGGGATGTCTACTTATCAAGCAGGGCATCACTGCACAAGGGGATACCCAGTGCTGCACATGGATAACAACAGAACCCATGGTGAGCAGCCTAAACCATCCCCAACAGAGTGCACCAGTAACAAGGGAAACCACTTGTTCAGATACACGTCTAGGACCAAGGATTAGATGTTTTAAGTATAACCAGTCGGGCCATGCAGCATACAGATGTCTACGGAAGTAAGGCGGGGAGCCAGCAAGTGGGAACAACAGTATGCCAGTGGTAAGTTGTCTTGAGACAACAGGGGTACCATACTATCACTGGAGCTTATATACAATCTTAGTGGATGGAAAACAGACCACTGCTAAGAAAGAGAGAGCCTCTGACACAAACACTGTGAAGCCTGCAGTGTTTAAAGAGGAGCAGTACTTGCCTGGGCATTGCACTCCAGTCAGAGATTTAGGAGGGACCCCATTCCAAATGCCTTTGGCCAGGATTCACCTTGAATGGGAGGGTGAAAAGGATGCAAGCAAGTAGGTGTGTTTAAGGATATCCCTGCAGATGTCTTGATAGGGAATGATTTTGATAATGCAATACCTTGTGTGCATGCAATTACATGCAGTCAGGCTTGCAGAGAGGCATGTGGGGTGGGTAGCCTGGAGGAGAACCAGACAAACCCCACACCTGAAGCCCAGGCTGGTGAAATGGCTATTTCAGGGAGGGAGCTACCCTGTAGCTGTGAGCCCTAGCTGCTGGTAGGTACTGATGTTCCCTTGGACAGAGTTATTGCAAGGGCAGAGGTGAGTGGTAGTACCCAGACTGACAGTGAGGCACTGCTAGCTGTCAGAGAATACCAGACTTCCTGTGAAAGGGGACCTGGGAAAGGTCACAAAGGTAGAGCTGAGACAGGCTCAGCTCTCTGACCCTACCCTAAGAGGCTTGAGGGAGGTAACTAAGGAGGCACCAGATTCTCCAGGAAAAGGGGAGTCCATATCCTGGCAAAAATGGTTACTGTAGAGAGAGTGGACCCTAAGGGAGAGCTAGAGGGTGAGGCTATACAGCAGTTGGTAGCGCCCAGAGCCTACCATCTGGCATTTCTAGCCATAGCCCAGGACATGCCTTTTGCAGGTCATATAGGCATAAAATGGACCAATAGACATTATGCAGAATTTTTATTGGGCTGGGATTGCAAGAGATGTAACAGGGTACTGCAGAAACTGTGAGCCGTGCCAAAAAGTAGAAAAGGCAGAAGATGAGGTCAAAGCTCCCTTCATGCCTTTGCCTATGATTCAGGGGCCATTTTAGAGGGTAGTTATGTATACTGAGGGGCCTCTGGTTACCCCAAGTTCTACAGGGAAGAAGTATATCCTGATGATAGTAGAATATGCTGCTAGATACCCTGAGGCAGGGGCTATGTCCTCTATCGAGGCAGAGAAGGTGGCAAATGCTTTGCTAGAGATTTTCAGCAGGGTAGGTTTCCTGAAAGAAATACTGACTGACAGAAATTGCAATTTTATGCCAGACCTGCTAGCTTTTCTGTGGGTGCTCTGTGAGGTGAAGCACCTAAAGACCACCCCCTACCACTCCTCAGACTAATAAGTTTTGTGAAGAGGTTACACTCTGCACTAGAGACCATGCTACAGGTATTTGCAGACCAGTTTGAGAAAGAGTGGGACACATTTGCCCCATCTTCCATTTGCATACTGAGAGGCACACCAGGAATCCACAGGTTTTTACCCTTTGTCTTGCTGTATGGACACAGAGTGAGGGGGCCTTTAAATGTAATTCATGATGAGTGGGAAGGTGAGTGTGAATCCCACAAGGAATCTATTGTGGCATATGTCCTAAACCTCAGGACAAGGCTTAGGAAGCTCATGTCAGAAAATGTGTTATGGTCTAATGAGACCAATGTTGAAATTTTTGGCCACAATTCCAAAAGGTATGTTTAGCACAAAAACAACACACATCACCAAAAGAACACCATCCCCACAGTGAAGCATGGTGGTGGCAGTATCATGCTTTGGGGTGCTTTTCTTCAGCTGGAACAGGGGCTTTAGTCAAGGTGGAGGGAATTATGAACAGCTCCAAATACCAGTCACTTTTGGCCCAAAACCTTCAGGTGTCTGCTAGGAAGATGAAGACGAATTTCACATTTCAACAGGACAATGACCTCAAGCATACATCCAAATCAAGAAAAGAATGTTTTCACCAGAAGAAAATTAAAGTTTTGGAATGGCCCAGACCTTAATCCAATAGAAAATCTGTGGGGTGACCTGAAGAGGGCTGTGCACAAGAGATGTCCATGCAATCTGACAGATTTGGAGTGCTTTTGCAGGAAAGACTGGGCAAATATTGCCAAGTTAAGATGCACCATGCTGACAAACTCCTACCCAAGAAGGCTGAATGCTGTAATCAACTCAAAAGGTGCTTCAAAATATTAGTTTATGGGTGTGCACACAATCATTTTGTACAAAAAAAAAAAAAACACTAATGATGTTATGAAACAATAGCTGTTTTGTTTAGTTTGATCTGTTTCAACTTTTATATTAATTCTGTATGTTTCGTGGAGCATTTCTCCCTGGACTTCTACTGAAAATGGACATGTATCCAGCCAGACTAGCCCAGTCAACAAATGTAAAATAAAATAAATGCAACCATCTTATTGTACGTTTTTATTTTTTTATATTTTTTCCAACAGATTTGTTTTTTAATTGAATTGTACAGGTTATAGGTCACATTAAAGGTGGGAAAAGTTTTGAAATGATTTAATGTGATCTCATTTTTTTACATCACAAAAACCTGGAATTTTAACAAGGGTGTGTACACTTTTTATAGCCACTGTATATGTCATTTGTATATCAAGCTGATTTGTACATATGCTTGTGTTGAAAAATGTATCTGTAAAGGTGCTTGTGTTAAAAAAAAAATACCAACAGTGAGTCCTGCTGGACACAAAAGAAATACACCTGTAGGTTCAACTGTATTGTAATGGTTGAAATTAATATATCATAACAGATGATACAAGAACTAGGAATCCTGCTGCATTGTCCTTGCTGGTACACTAACTGGTATTCTGGAAGGGTGGAAGTGTTGAAAGTATAGCCTCCAGATGCTGTAACACATCTTAGCAAAGTTGTGTGCATGTGTATTATAATATATATGTGCAAGATCACACACCCACTTCACCTTGCCTTGCTTTAGTTAAGTCAAGTTACCATGGAATAGTAATTCTTTAGATCATTCAGGAATATATAGTGAGATTAAGTGCTGCTTTTCTGTATCTTGTGTGACTCTATCCATCTGTGTTACTTTTAATATTTCCTGTGATTTACACTGTTTACTGTACACAGATATTTAGTAATTTCATGTTTTTATTATTTGTTAACTATATTTAAAGTTTTCATTGTGGTTGGTCTTTTAGAAAATATTTTAACCTTTGAGAGCACTTATATTTGATGACACTGTGGCCGCTCCTGAAAGACTTACTGTATTGGTCAAACACTACCATTTGTATTAGTATTAATTTTACCCAATATAATTGGGTACCCTTCTAAGAGCCTTAGAGCAGTTGGCTTTGGAGTGTTCTGATGGCAGTACATATCTTATAGTCTAGGCAGAGGGGGCATGGCTAGTAAATCTGTGTCAGCCTTTCCCAGGTGTATGCGTCAGCTACTTGAAGCAGGGACCCAGAGGCACTAGTTTCACAGAGAGGGTGGTGGAGGAGGACTTGTCTTGGAAATTGGCTGAGGACTCAACTCTACAGCTCATTGGGGTCTTATCGGGTCTCAGATAGTGGAAGGGAAACCCAGCCCCCAGACTGGGTATGTTCCCTGTGTGCTCAAGGGAAATTGTGCTTGGTGCAGAGAGCCGACTCTGGAAATACTGTATCTATTTTTGTTCCACGTGAACATCCCACAACGGTGTCAGTGGTGAGGATTCAGGACCCTTAATTACTGGCCCAGAACAGGGATGCACAGGCTGCACATAATGAAAAAGAGGTGTCCAGATGTGCTGGGCTAAATAAACACACTCCCCTGTGAGCATCAGAACTAGGGATCTTATGCCCACAGGAAGTGCATTTCTTAAAATTTTTAGGCTTATCAGCCACAGAGAAAAGAACCAGTGTACAAAAGGGAAAGAAAGGAGGAGATACTTACCATTTTATTACTTCTTTTTTTGAGAGAGAGAATAGATAGCTTTTTCTTTTTTTTTTTTTTGAGAGAGAAAAGATAGCATTGTACAGAAGAAAAAACTACCTAAGGTGGTATCACAGTTGTATATCTAAAGGTATAAAAAGGAAAGAAAGGAACAGACTACCAACAATGGTAGCATCAATTTTTTGCAAAATTTGGTAGAGTACTTAAATAAGGTAAGAGGAATAAATTAAATACTAAAAAAAGGCTATCGAAAAGGCAAAAACAAAAATTTCACCCAACACCCCAAAGGAGCTAGAGGAATCACAATCCTGCAAGTCTGGAAGAGCAGCAAATAAGATCTGAGGTGTTGTAGTGGTCAGGGGCATTATGGGTAAGGGAGGAGTATAAGATTCTGATCCTAGAATCTTTAGAAAGTAGCCAGGTTGGATCCACATTGTTGAGAAACAAATGAAAATGACATCAGATCTTTTATTTAACAGTGCAGAATGATGGGTTAAGCAAGACCAGATTACTATCTTGTTAACATTCATTGGAGCAGATAATGTCACTATAAAGGAAATGGAGTGTTGTTTCATCTTTCCTTTTACATTTGGTGGCACCAGGAATTTTTATTGCTACTGCCAAATTGTTTGCTACTACTCCAACATTTACATTACAACTGGAAATAAAGTTCTGGTATGTACAGAGAGGTTGATTGAAAACATTTACTTGCTACTACTTTCTCTACTTTTAGCTGTAGATATTTAAGCTTCATACTGTGCCATACCTAACAGAAGTGGGTCCTCTGTGTAACATTGGACAAGCTCCACTATAACTCTCAAATGATTTTGCACAGAGTACTGTCAATTTTAGACCCATCAGAGAAATATGCTCCATTGTGAATTGGTACAGTGACAGGTTGTTACCTTAGATCATGGATGTCTCCACATGGTAACCTTTTATTGACTGACTGGAAGTTTGACAGGTCTTCCTGGTTTCTATGAAGGAAATATCTATTGCCAGATAGAGGGGACCACTCATAAGGTAATAGAAGAGTTCTACAGCACCTGTCTACCAGTCCACTGGGCATCATGGGAATTTGTGTTGCTATCAGAAAACTGTGAAAGGGCATTTCTAATTGACACAGTCTCATGGCTTCCTGGCAGAAAGAGGAGGACCTTGTTTGTTATACCAAATGACTGTCATATTGTCTGCCTAAATGAAAATCATGCCCCATGGAAGGCAGTCAAGTTTCTGCAACACGAGGACTGCTCAATTCTAGGACATTTATGTGAAAGTTGGTCTCATTCTCTGTTCAAAGACCTTGGACCATCCTCTCTTCTCACAGACACCACTCTACCCCAGGGAGAAGTCATCAGTGGTCACCACTGCTGATGGAGAAGTTTGAAAGGGTTTGCCCTAGTGTAGAACTGAGTACTGAAACACCACTAAAGGTGCTTCCTGCAAGACTGAAATTATGGCCTTTGATTCAGGACAGTAGCACTGGGACCATAAAATTGTCATGTGATAGAGTAAACTGAACTATTACTGAACATACCATTAGGTACAAGGTAACTAGATGTGTGGTATGCCAATTGATCAAAAGTTTCCACAGTGGAACTTGAGGTTTGATTACTCTCCTGAGGAAGAGACAATGGATGAAATAGTCTCCAGGTCAGATCCCCCCCCAAAAAAAAAATAAGACACTGAGGAATCTAAGCTACAATTCTGTAAGTTGACAGAAATGCCCGGGGAGCTGCATAATTTAAGAATGTAGTCTCCAGCTTTCTTGAAGGACTCAAAGAGGTTAATCAGGAGTTGGTCATCCTAGGAATACTGCATGCCCCTGAAGTTAAAGATGGGCTTCTACAACTGTCATACATTTGGTGAACACTCTGGGTGTTGTGGAAAGGCTCGGAATTGATGATGACAGACTCCAATACAGATTCCCTTGCTATACTTATGTGAAGAGAAGCATTCTGGAGATCTGTTGAATACATCAATTCATTCTCTGTGCAAGGTAAAATCAGCTGCATCACGACCATTCTGAAGTGGGTCTTTTTCACAAAACTGTTGAAAATGAGATCCAAAATGGTCCCAGGCTCCTTGGTTTTCTTTGGAACCAAAAAGATTTTGAATACAATCCTGACCATTTCTGGTCTCTTGAGACTTCTTTAATTGTTTTTTTTTTTTCACAACAGTACTTTTTTAATACAGCTTTAGGTGGGATATCCAGCAATGGAGGATTTGTTTGAGGGGGTATTTCCAAAAACAGAACATAGCAGCCTCTAAATTTTATCCCTCTTGCCCAATTGTCCTGTGTAATGGTGAAACAAGTCTGGGTAGAGGGATAAGAGACTTGTCCTCCATTGTGGAGCAATCAGGCAGACATTCAGGGGTTCTAAGATCTTTTTGGAAAAGGGCCCATGATGAGCAATTCTATGGACCTCCTTGGCCTGCATCTATTAAAGGGGCTGTCTTTGTCACAACCACCCAGTTAGAAGTTGAGTCAGACTGATGCTTACACCTGCAAAATCAGAGAAAATGTCCTTTTTGGTTTCTATTGTACAGGCATTGGGATATCTCAGACTTCATCATAACAGAAGGGGACTTGCCATCTTGCTCACTCTTCTATATTTTAACAGAGAATCCAAAGAAGGCTAACCCTTCAAAGAAGGGATTCATAAAGGATTCTTTAAAATATCCCACAAAGTCACATGATCACAGCCATGTACAGTGTCTGATTGCTATGCCTGTGCCAGCCACTGTGGATGCTCCATCAGCCAAGTTGTGGATCAGGCACATGGTAACGGTTCATAATAGTTGACAATCATTGAGTGGGTTGTAGTTGTTTCTGTGACTGCTGCCACTGGATTCTTCAGAGCAAATAAGGCTTGTTGAGCAAGATCTCTCTGGAATCGGTTCATGTGAGTGGTGCAGCTTACTGCATGCAGCGAGTGTGCCTGAAGCATTCACCTGCTTCCCAAATCTATTGATCATTCTTGAATCTATTAGGAGGATGGATTAGTCTCTCCTCATACAACTCTTAGTAGCCACAACAGTGATGTGTCCACTGGTGGTATTTTTGACTGAAAAAGATTTGTCTTTTGGAGGGAGTCAAATCCTGTCTGGCTTCCACCGGGACATAGATACATCATTTCATAAGCCTCAAGTATCTCCTCATCCTGAGGGCAGACGAAGGTCTGCTGGCCAAGATCCCCTCTTCCGTTTCACTTCAGGAATGTCACCAAAAAATGTCTTCTGGTAGGAACCCAATCATCTGAATCTGCACCTGACACTAGAGAGACTGAGAAGGAATCAATGGGTTTCCTCTTACAAGCTCCTTTTCTAGGAAATTTGTGACTGCATCTCCCAAATTATTTGGGGGCTGTCTCTGCTATCATGTAGTTTGAGGTCAAGGGAATGACTCTGACCTATGAGTACCAGAGTAGAACAATCAGACTGAGAGAGGGTCAATAGGAGGAGGAACCAGGATTGGTGCAACTTGTGACTCCACTACTGGGTGAAGCCTCCAACAGCTCCAAAGAACTTGCTCCTAGAGATGGATGCATCTCTCCCTTAGAAGAGTAGGGAAATGCTGGTTGATGGACTCACAAAACCAAGAAAGAAGCCAGTCCCAATAAGGGCATTGGAACAGAGGAGTCAAGGCAGACAACTCAGAAACCACCAATGGCACAGACTCTTGGCACAGTCTGTGGCCTTGTGGGTGTTGACGCAACCAAGCCAGAGATAAATGAGTCAATATCCAAGAAGCCTGCAGCTGAAAAGCTTGATATGTCTGAATATGGAGCACAGGATCCAGAAGGTACAATGGTTCTGAAGAAACTGGAAGAGACTAGTGAGGGAGTATGGATAGGGGTGAACTACATGGATTCCACCACCTTTGGCACCAGAGGATGGAATAACCCCTATTTCAGTCTGGGTCTTTAGAAACATCTCCACAAGTCCACTTCAAATTAAGTCCTACAAAGCCTGAAGGATTGCACCTATGTGGCAGACAAATGTCTAGAGGTAAGATATTCAGATTTGTCACCAGCGTAATTTTGGGAGAGTCCTGAATAGTAATACTAAGTAATATGTTTTAATCTGGTAGAAGAGTAAACAGGTGGGGCTATGTACCCTATGCAAAAATACAGGAAATTTTGGGGTCTAGGTCAGAGCAAAGGTTTCAGCTGAACTCTCTTGGATTCAACATTATGAGCTTTCACTTGTTTTTCAGAATTTTGAGGGTATAGATCCAGCAGAAGGTGGCCTTTAAGAATCTTTTTGTTTATCCAAATCTACTAAAACCTTGGATCCGAAGGAAGTAGAGATCTCTCAGGGAATGAAAAATAAGGGACCCCAAAGCATATCACACAAATCATGAAGCTCTCAAGCTATTTTATGTCCACATTTAGAGCACTTTTGTAGCTCCTTAAGAGAAATACAACAGAAAACTATCATAAATCTACTAAACTACAGACTAGTAACTAATTCCAGCTACTATTAAGGACCAAGCCCTACTTTAGCAATCCATTTCACTGAAACACTAATATGATGGTGATGAATGCCAAGAACCCAAGTCAAACTTTTGCCAAAAAAATGAAGATAATAGCAAAAAAGGCAGTTATGGAATAAAGATCCTACCAAACTAACCAACTATTCAAGTTAAGGCACACAAAGATATTTATACAATTCAAATGAGGTGGCACATTTATTTGCTACATATCTTGTTGCTGCTGCTGTAAACAAAGGTAGCAAATGGGATCTGAGGTTGCTAGGGGAACAGAGGAATTGAATAAAGAATTCAAGGGCTTGAAGCTGTAGCACTATTTTTGCCATATCAGATCTGAGTGGTGGCTCAATGAACTATATTGGATCATGACTGAATGAATAGGATAATGACTTCTTACTGCATACTGTGGCAGTAATTCAATCTCCCAACTTTATAAAATCCTGCCTACTGAAATAATCCCACAAAGTAAAGTATGCAATGCTAGTGTGTGCTGGCAAGGTCCATCCTAGATTCCTTAATTGACAGAGGTCTGGTACAGTGGCTAAAATACTGGCTTAGCTTGTGGGGATGGTCCCAGTCTCAAGCAAAAAGCAATACTCTACCAAAAATGAGAATGATAGAAAAAGGACTCTCAATTCAGTGAAGGGGTTGGAGGCAAATCTCCAGGATGTCAAGAAGTGGTCTCAGTGGAGTACCACCAACACACAACCCTTGTGTATTCAAGCTACAGAAACACTTCCATATATTCCTTACAGACAATTTATTTGTCATTTGTTACTTAGATGACTTTGTTGGTTAAATGACTGTTTTAGCCATGACCAAGACTTAAATGAACTGGAAAGCAATACACTAACTGCAATGGTAAAATATAGCAACAGCTTATCAGACAGCAAAATACAACATGCAGTATAATTATTATTATAATTATATGAATGATACTGGATGACACTTCAGAAATTTAAAGTTTTAGGCCCGAAAATATACAAAGAAAAAATTCTAGCTGCACATACAATACACCTACTTACATATTAACACTGCTGTTGGAATTAGCATTTTTAAGGCACATGTTGAATATATATATATATATATATATATATATATATATATATATATATATATATTTTTTTTTTTTTTTAATCAAGCACCAACAAGTGAAAAGCATTTTTATTTTTCCAAGGTAAAGGTAAGGAGAATGTAGCAGCAGGTAATTTAGTGAGTTCCTATGTGTGGGCCTTTAGAATTTAGTACCAAGGACTGTGCATCTGTAAGAGATTAGATGAGGGTTGAGCAGATCACTTACACTGGCTAAAGGAGGAGTTGGATCAAGTAAAATGGTTTTGAAAGTAAACATTTAATAAGATGCAAATTTCTGGGTAAGGCAAGTACCCATACTGCAGGTGCCAGCTTAGGATAGGAGTGCTCGAGAGAGTCAAACGTAAAGTAGGATCTCTAGAGTAATGCAACCAGGTGGATTTCTGAGATTATAGTGACAGTTTACTGTAAATTTGCAGGCAAATTTGAGGGGAGGGCAGAATTATGTACACTTGCACTGGGTAATGGCAAACCAGACATTTTTGGTGATCAAGTGACATTTGTAGATTACAGAAATAGACAGTGGTATGTACCACTATTAGAAAGGTAAATTAATCTGCACATCTTGTTTTAGATGTTTTCTATGAAGGATGTACTCTTGGAGTTATATAGAGAGGAGAGGGGAAAGTATGTTTAATGGTACCAAAGTCTTGACATCTTTAGAAACAGTTTGGTTGACATGCTAGTTGAAAGCAAAGGAGGTGCCAAGGCCTACACCTAGTTCCTCCACAAGCACCACTGAACAAAGGAATTCCTCCACAGGCCTTTGACCTATCACAGATCCCCTATACAGAGCCAAAAAAACAACCTTGTAGGCAAGGCTCAAAAGACAAACCCACCTCCTTAGAAAACAAAAATGGAAAAAAATTAAGGGTAATGCTGCTCAACGCCAGAAGTCTAAATCTCAAGATGCAGGCTCACGAAGCACTCCTCAGTATGGAGAACATTGATGTCTGTGCAGTAACTGAAACCTGGTTCAAGGCTCCTGAGAGCACCCCAGCGCTACCAGGCTATACCTCGTATCATGCTTTTCGGCCCCAAAACTCAGGCCAAACCAAAAAGGGAGGGGGGTGTCCATATTCATCAAGGACACCCACACCTCCAGGTTAGTGGCAACACATGAAGCATCAGAGACCATCCAGGTGCAACTGACCGTAGGCAAAACTGCTATACAACTGGTAGCATGTTACATTACAGACCACCCTCCCAATCTCAGGAACCCCATTCAGCCTTCCTGAAGACATTGGAGGATATGAATGTCTCACCAAACACCATCATATTGGGAGACTTCAACTACCCTAACATAGACTGGGTGCATTATTCTAGCCCTAACACCCTAGCCCAAAGGTTCCTGGAATTCATAAATTCAAATGCAATGGAACAGCTAGTCACCTCTCCCACAAGGGGAGATAATATACTAGACCTGATCATCACAAACATGGGGACAGTGCTCCACGCCGGACGTATACCTCTCACTAGTGAGATCTGACCACAAACTAATCACCCTGGATATACATATCCCACCTCCACCCCCAACACAAAAGACTACAGTGAAAAACTTCTCAAAAGCCGACTTTACACTTCTTAAGACTGAGATGGTATCCTTTAAGCCCACTGGGCCAGTGGAAACCACATCCCACAATGCTGAATCCTTCACAAATGCTTTCTATGGACATCTCCAAGAATGCATGGATCATGCAATCCCAGATAAAACCAAGACCCTCTCCACCAAGGGCAGGCATCCTGTCTGGTGGACCCCAGCCATAAATAAATTGTATAACAAAAGAAGGAAGCTACTGCACGACAGAGCAAAATCCCATAAAGAGAAGGCATCTCTGATCAGCACTAGCAGAAAGCTACGTTCTCTCATAAAAACATCCAAGGCCAACTTTGAGAGAAAAATCGCTATGGACACTAAAGATAACCACAAGGCCTTCTCCTGCTATGTTAGAAAACCAGGCAGAAACCCTCAGATATGCTCAGAGTTAGTTCACAATGACAAAAAATACACTGAACCCACAGATATTGCCAACATTCTGGCAGACAGGTTCAGTGCAAATTTCTCCTCTCCCTCACCCCCAAAAGAAGAAATACTTATCCCAGCTGAATATAACCTCCCTGTCATCTCAGATGTCCAGGTGAGAACCGCCCTCAGCAAAGCTAAAAACACAGCATCAATGGGACCTGACGGTATTCCGGGTTGCGTGCTACGTGAACTCCAAGAGGAGCTAAACCCGCACATAAAAATGCTATTTAACCTTAGCCTTACTGCAGGATATGTACCTGAACACTGGCGTACAGCAACAGTGGTCTCACTCCACAAAGGAGGCACCTCTACAGACCCTGGTAACTACCGCCCCATAAGCTTAACCAGCCTGATCTGCAAAGCTATGGAAAGAATCATTATGGAACTCAAACAGACATTGGAGACCTACAGACACTTGATCCCACCCAGTTTGGCTTTTAAAGGGCAGATCCTGCCTTTTGAACCTGGTTGACTTTTTTCGAAACAGTCACTAGAGCCATTGACGAGGGCAAAGCAGTCCATACAGCCTACCTGAACTTGGCTAAAGCTTTCAACACAATACCCCACTCAGGCATCATAGACAAGCTCAACAGCTTAAATGTCAATCCATATGTCACAAGATGGGTTTCAAACTGGCTAAAGGATAGAACCCATAAAGTCAAAATTGCTGGAGCCATGTCAGACTCAAAGCCAGTCACAAGTGGTGTCCCACAGGGCTCTGTCCTGGGACCCCTGTTGTTCGGCATTTATTTCTCAGATGTGAAAGCAAACATGGGAGGGTTGTGGCTGACAAAGTTTGCAGATGACTGCAAACTAGGCGCCATAGTCGATACACCAGCTGACACATACATCCTACAGAAAGGCCTCACTGAAACGGACAACTGGTGCCAGAGTCATGGCCTTAAACTAAATGCCAAAAAATGTAGTCATCCCCTTTGGGAAAAACAAAGTACCCACAAATTATCACATAGACAGTAACCCACTGAGTATGGAAAAAGTAATCAGAGACCTGGGGACCCAAGTCAATAGTGACCTCTCATTTGACACCCACGTTGCCAAAGTGGTTAGAAAGACTTTCTACCTTGCCCACCTTATCATGAAGGGATTCACATCCAGATCAAAATAGGTCATTGTACCCCTATACTCCTCCCTTATCAGGCCCATGATTGAGTACAATGCCCCATTTAGTATGTACCTCACCCGGCACTTGCAACAGCTGGAGAGACCCCAAAAGTACCTCACCAAGAGGATCAAGGGTCTCCAACATATGCCATATGCTGCCAGACTAAAGAAACTCCAGCTCTATTCAGTAGCATACCGCCTACTCAGAGGTGATCTGTGCCTGACGTACAAGGCCATGTCCAATCAGGAATTGATGGACATGCTCCACCTCAAAACATCCAAATCCATCAGAACCACGAGAGCTAAAGATTTAAACCTCAGCACAAATATGAATAGGACATGCTGGAGGGACAGATTCATAACTCAGATGCTTTCCATACTCTGGAACAGAATCCCAGTTCATGTTAGGCAGAGCCCCTCACTGATTCTCTTCAAGAGAAATTTTGACGAGTGGATGGGAGATCGTAGGTTTACCCCGGGGGGTCATCTCTGTGTCACTACTAGACAGAGGCACAGTAAACTAATTCTATTATGTAAGGGGGTCTTCACTGTGTCCCTATTAGACAGAGGCACAGTATTCTAAATCTATTCTGTACACTTTTGTACCATTACATGGGGTGGCGAAAGCCACATCACTATGGCTAGGCTTATAAATGCCCCAGGGCAGATAGCCTAGTACTAAACTATGAAACTATAAGCATGAAAATATGACAGAATATACAGATTATATATACTTGATAGCACATGAATCTAAGAGTAAGGGCTGCAATGTTCATGTGTTTTTCTCTGGATGTTCTGATTTGTTCACCTCGAAAAGACAGACTGGTTAACTGCTCAAAATGTTCACCTCTATGCGACATTTACCACTGCCCACACAGCCCAGGTCTTGGCAGAAAAGGGTAAAAATTCACTATTTTTCAATGACAAGTTACACATTTTGACAAATCCAGGCAAAGCAAGCATGTTTCTGGTTACTGTACAAGGTCACAAACACCACCCTGGATGTGATTCTGGTTTCACAAGCTGGATGCCCTTACAATAGAAGTAAAAAGAAAAAGGGCAGACAACCACTTCTAACATTAGAAATAAGGGACAATCTACAGAATTAACTGCTATGGCATTTCCTAGCCCTGCTGCCACTGTATCAGGCTGTGTCAAAACTTCAAGACTGTTGTCTAAAGTAAGGAATACACTGTTTTTGATAACACACACACTGTCCACAAATTAAGTGCATCCCAAATGCTCTCTCTTAGAAGACTAAGGTGGAAAAGATGAAGCAACTTCAAGATGTTAACCAAGAGATCCTCTAAGGACTATTCCCAACATAAGGTAACAAAACGTTGGGGTCTGTACACAAACACAGCCAATGACAGGATCCTGCATACTGGAGAAGATGACCTTTACCTCAGTAATTAGGGCTCAGGTATAAATTCTACGACACTTATTATTTTAAACAGACTGTTTCAAGCTTTTACTTGCACTGATTAAAGCAATGCAGTAATGGTACAAAACTGCTGATTGTCTCTACCCAGAGAGCAGATGGTTTGAGATATAATGGAAGATTGAGAGATTAATGCAATTTAATACAACCACTGAAATGGAACTGGTACCACTTGGAAATTAGTCAGTGGTATTCTATCTAAGCTGAATGCTCTAGCTTACCTACTAAGGGTAAAAATCCAACTTTAGTCAGATAACTAATGATTAGGGATAGAAAAACTAATACTTTGAAGAAAATTTATTTAACCCTTTGAAAGATTTTGGTTGTCTGCAATGTCAAACATGAGAATACTATAAGGTCTTGTTACACCATCTAGTACTGTAAACACTGTCTAAACAAGGTTAAGGTAGTTCCAGAGAGGAATATGAAGTGCCCAAAGATCTCAAAACAAAATCCCTTGTTCAGTTCTAGACACAAAAGTTCAACAGCGACACACTCCAAGAAAGCAATCTATTGATCTTGGAGGTATTATTTAATAGCACTATGTACATTCATACTGTATTACTATAAAAAAAATTGAAGATAGGCTCCACATTTCATACTGATCAACTTTTCCCAGCTTCTAGTCTCCAAGAAGATCCTTCCTACTGGCTCTCCAGCTTGGCATACATTCATTCTGTTGAGGAGGCCGATGAAACATGGCCAAAAACAGGATAATTTCAACCTCCTACAAAAAGAAAAGACAAGCTTTAAAATGGATACCAAAATTAAAAATTCAGACCGACTGAAGTACAACCATTACAGCCCCACAAAACTTTGCCTGCCTTTGCAGATGTTAAGTGTATATGCCAACTTCACTACTCTCACTTATTAATGCATATGCAAACTTCACTCTTAAGATTTCTGTTCATATTCTAAATTCAGGTTTGCTTTCTAAAACCGAAAATTCTGTAAATTTTCCTGCTTCCAGAGGAAATATGCACTTAAAAGAATCTTGATTTCATCTGAGGTTAAGTGTGTGTGAAACTAAGCTTCCAAACATTAGAACATGCACGGAAGCATCTGCCGCCCCAGTCCTGCATTCTAGGCACTACAGCCAAAACAAGCATATTAAAATATAAAGTTTAGGTATCCAGCACTAAATTTCTAATATAGTACAGAAGCTAATTCATAGAAAACGAGAAAATTTTACTTCATGCAAATGCATCTGTTCACTTCTGTTATCTCTGCATGTAAAAAAAAGGCATTACAACAATGGATGAGCCCCTACATAGTCAAATATTTAACAGCCCACATATCTGCAAGTTTTGCCACTGCTTTCATTATACCACAGAAAAGCTTTTCAAGGCAAACAGTAAAACTCAGCTACAATGAAAGCCCGTTATACATCCTTAATATGAAATAGCTATATATTTGAGTTCTACTATGTCAAAAGGCAACACTGTTCTACATACTATACAGCATAGAGAAAACAAAAACCTTCTCTAATTTCTCCTTGAAATATTAATACCTTTTTAAATACTAAATCAGTAGTTAATGAACTGACAAAATGAATTGTGGCCTTTTACCAGCGTGACCACAAAACCATCCCAAACCAATTAGATCCCCTGTATCTACCTGGATTTATTGTGTCATATCACGCCAAGGGGAGAGTGGAATCTTTTTTTTTGGGGGGGGGGGCATTTCAGTAAGCATTTTATATCCAGGCTGTGGAAGTCATCTAAAGCTAGCTCAAAAGTTTTCATGCATATCTATATATAAACACACCTACACAAATATTTACACCATACTGTATGCTCCTTGGCAACCTCTGTCCTTGAAAACTCTGTACATGCTGTAGCCATTCTTCCTGCCTGTGTTCAGTGCCATTCCCCCAGCCAACTCTTCTGACACCTTGGTCTACTCAGTTGAATGTAGTCACCACTGATACAACAAATACAATGAGGTTTCAGTGATATTTTGAATGCTCAGCTCCACTGCACAATAGCTTAGCTAGGCCACAAAAATCTAAATCACAGGGCAACCGGAGACAGAGGCTCACTAATACTCATTGAAACCAAGGAAATGGACTGCTGTATTTTCAACTAAAAGCAAACCCTGTATTTCGTACTGAGGTCTAGGAGTACATACAGAGACTTATTCACATTTTTTTCTTCTGCCCCCATCTAGACACTGGAGAAACAAAGCTGATGTGCTGCTAATCACCAAGGCAAGAGAGGTAGTCTTGACATGGCTGTCATCCATGTAACCATAATTTTTTCTTTCTCTTTAGCAATAGGCCCCCCCACCAGTGGCTGACATGAGCGCTTCCTCTGAGTGCATGCATTTCCCACACGTTCCCCGAAGGTTAGCATACAAGATGCACTTGGCAAAGCCCAGTGCATGCGCATATACTGCATGCTGGGCATTTTCTCCCACAGAATCTAGCATGGCAGTGGGTCAGACTATCTTGCTACCCAAGAATGGGTGAAATGCCATTGGTTGTTCACTCCTACCATCCCTCTAAATCATCCAGTACTGAGGTCCCCAGTGAAACCCACATAATCCAAGTCCACAATCAGGGCATCATCCACTGCTTCATATTTTTTGTACTTTAAGAAATGCTTAACTATGCACAAAGATTGAATGGTGTTGTCTTGGATCATATATGTTGGATTAGAAATACCAAAAGGCTTTATCAAACTATTTGTGGTCTCTGCTATACAGTTCAGAGGATTTTTCATTTGAAATCTGCAGAATTTACTGGATGCTTTGTGGGGCAATAAATGTGAGCATTTTTCTACCTTTCTGGTCTGCTGAAAAGCATATGTTATGTGTATCTACTGCACCACCAATTCTTACAGAAGCTCTGGGAAGAGGCTTTGCTTCAAATTCTTCCCATCCTAACAGAATTCACAAAAGCATTCCATCTAAGGAATCCAGACTAAAAAGATGCTACAAAGGTTACCTACCTTCCTAGATTAGGAAAAAGATATTATAGAGGACTGCAGTCAAGTTTTGTTTTAACAGTTACAAGAAAATGTTCTGTCAGTAGACTTTTCTTCAAAAAGGTACACATCAAAGAAAGGTCCAAACACAAAGATTAACCAGGGAGCAGGCCTAGAATGGTAGAGTTCTTCTGTAGCCCATGTGGTCACTGCAGCTATAGTAAAAAAAAGGTGTATGGACTAAAAGTATCATGGCCTAGGTGAACAATGTCTTAACACCTTACTCAAAAGGCAGCCACACACCTTTTCCAGCTTAAAGGTGATTCCTTAAGTGCCACATATGATGCACGACAGACATTTCTCCTTGTCCAACATTTCAGTGCAATTTAGTTTCCTCAATACACTCTATGTTAGGTGTGCATATTACTGGGATACCTTATTTAATCACCACCCGGTCACTTTAACCAACATGCTGGGTCCAGAAAAGGCTAAAAAGCTCCTTTGCGCATTCTTTCCTTCCACTGGGGCCACACACAATTATTTATTCTGAAGTTGCAAGCACACAGTATTAGCTCTTCTGTCTTATCAGAGTAAGCTGGTGAGACGAATGTGATTCTCTGGCTGAATGACAAAGTTAGGAGTACCTTGAAACAGGACCTTATGCTAAAACTTTTTCTCCTTGATGAGGCAGTTTACTTTTGGCTTTTTCTGCAATTGAAACACTTTTTACAGACACTGCAATGGCTAAGAAAGCAGGGATCCCAATATCTGAACTTTTCAATAATTTTGAGTACGACTATTAAAAGAATGGAAAGAGCCTGCAAAAGACAGTACAGCATTATAATCGCATCATCTTGTGAGGCAGTACCATGTGGGCAAGAAATTCAAACTTAGCCTATACCAGGTCACCGTGGGCAGCTACACAGAAACAAGCATGTCAATGACAAAATTTAGCTAGCCATACCTTTTCAACTGCCCAGATTTTCACAGAATGTCCACAGATTTTTGCCTCAGTTTTGGTCTGTTCCTCATAAAAACTTGTGTTTTTTTTCTGGCAAATCACAGACATGAGTATTGAAGTTACTAAATAATGGCATACATCTGAGTTTGACTTGTGTAACATATGCAGCAGGATATAATGAACTGCGCACACAAAAAAAGCAATCAGTCAATGTTACACATTGAATGATATGCATGCATTTCTGGTGCACACACAACGGTCCTACAGATAGCCAACCCATCACCTTCAAACTACAAACCATAGCACAACTGTTTAAATCTAAACAAATCACAAATACAAACCAAAAACACTGCAGATGTGCAACACCTCTGCACCCCACAACCCCTGCTAATTATACATACCAACTTAGACTGCATTCAAGTGGGGAAAGGGCAACTTCCCAGATCTTTGTTGTTCCAAGAACATGCACAGAAAAGAAGCTGGTATTGTTCAGTCAGCTGTTTTTCGAAGAACTTTTTTTATGATCACCTGAGCTCTCAAACTGTAGGTGTACTATATAAATAGTACAGCTGTGTCACTTACCATACATGCAGATGTTGGAGAGTTTATTCACTGTTGCAATCCTGGCTTGTGGGATTTCCTGAAGTGAAAGCCCTTGGCCGGCCCAACTAACAGAGAAAAATTCTCCCTCCCCCAATAGCTGGCAGATGCCATGACCGACTCAGTACACTCTGGTATATAGGGAAGCAGTTTACATCAAAAGTTAATTTTTTTCTTGCCCCCCCCCATCATGGGTCTTAAAGTAAAGGGTCTTAGAGAACATAAGCAAGGAAAAGGGGCAAAAAAGACTGTCCCCTTGGCTTGAGAGAAAACTTGTAACAATCTTTTTGGGGGAAGGAGGGAGGGAAAAGCAGGAACACTTCAACTGTGAATACAGTCGAACATCTACATTTAAGACAAGCTCATGTTTCACTGCTGCAGTCCTGGCTTGTGGGATGATTTCCAAAGCTGAAAAAGAGAGTGGAAGGTAGATTAGGGAGAGGGCACAATGCCCTAAGGAATGACAGCAGCAAATCCTGCTCAGGACCTAGAAAAGAATAAGTGGTAATGATTGAAGGTATGCACAGACAACCAGCTAGCAGCTTCCAGAATGTCCTTGGTAGGGAGGGACTCCTTTTTGAAAGACAGCCTCAGGTGGATTTTCATGATGGCAGCAACAAAATGAAATACAGTGAAATCAATTTGGAGATCATCCATTTGAAAACTGGTTTTACTTCAGAACTGTTGGCAAAGGCCACAGAGTTGGTCTGATTTTCTCAAAGTCTTAGTTCTGTCAAGATAGTAATGGAACTGCCCATGTACATCCAAGGAATGAAGAATGCTTCCCCCTTGGTTTTGTGGATTGGGAAAGAAGGTGGGCAGGAGTATGGCTTGATCTAATGATGTGTCTGACACCACCTTGGGCATAAAGGAAGGGTTAGTCCTGAGAGAGACTGTCTGGAGTGATGATGAAGGGTGCTGCCATGACAGCCTGTAGTTCAGAAACTCTTCTAGCAGAAATGATTGACAGCAAAACGGCTGAATTTCAAATTAGAAACTTAAGTTAGCAGAAACCGCTGGTTCAAAAGGAGTCAGGGTCAGTTTTTCTAGAACAAAACTGAGACATGGAGGGGTAGGTTGTCTCCTGGGAGGCCTGACGTGAATGAATCCCTTGAGAAATTGTCTGAGAAGGAGGTGAGAAGACAAGAGGAAGAACATGGATAATTGCTGAAATGGCAGAGGCATGAATTGTAATAGAGAAATTGGATAGACCCTTGTCAACCAGGTTAGCTGGGTAATCTGGGATGATACGGATCTTAACTAAAGGACTGTTGCCACATTCACACCAAATGGAAAATATTTTCCACTTAGCTGAGCAAAATTTCCTAATACTGGGCCTTCTGGCTTCCAAGAATGTCTTGAACCTGCCTTCTTTGGGCAGGATCAGTCCAGGATGCTGTGGAATTATCCAGGCTGAGAGTTTGAGTGTCTGCAGGTCAGGTTGCACAATCTTTCCCTTGTCCTGAGTCTCTGAGGTAGCTGCCATGGCTTCTCAGGTTGAGTAGCAGAAGATACCACTGTTGTCAAGGCTAGTCTGGGGCAATCAGTACTGCCCTTGACCCTCTCTTCCTATATTTTAGAAGCACCTGAGGGAGCAGAGGTAACGGGGGGGGGGGGGTGCACAAATGAAAAGATTAGTCCAAGGGAAAAAATGCATTTGCCTTCTAAGGATGAGGGCAGGTTGCTCCTGGAGCGCAATCTTTTCAGTTGAGCATTTTCCCTGGTGGCAAAGTCATTTATCTGGGGAACTCACCATTTCTTGGCTATGTTAAGAAATGCTTCCTCGATACAGCTGCCATTTGTGGGGATCTATCAGGAGTCTGCTGAGGTGATCTGCTAGAAGATTTTGAGCACCTAGAAGGTATTGTGCCAAAGGGTGTAACCTCAGAGAGTAAGCAGTCTCCCAAACTTGCAGAGGGGGGTGAGGATTACACTGCTTAAGTACTACATGACTGTGGTGGTGTCTGTTTTTACTAAAAGGACTCCTGGTTTGCATTCTTCTCTGAATACAAGTACTCTCAGTGGTATTCCCAAAGTCTCAAAACTCACTAAAAGCAAGTATAGTGGGGTCCAAAAACAGCAGCGTAAGTAACTGTGTGTGGAGGATTTTCAATTCATATACATCTAGTTAATCACTGTATAATAAGATCAGATAGTGGTAGTTGAAGTAGCAAACTTAAACTTGTCCTAAGTCAAAAAATAATATAGTTTGAAATATTTATGAAGAATTACTAAGTAGTCAAAAGAGACTTTGTAATGCTGTGTATTTAAATTGATATATTTATTTGTATTTATATAATTTAAATTTATATTTATTGCTACTACTATACCTGTTGCTACTCAACTAAACCGAGAAACCATGGCAGTTACCTCAGAGAGTAGACCTTCTGACTCAGGACATCATCCAATAAACTGCTGGTCCAAACCCACAAAGTCATTAACTCAGCCGGCGACTCCCTGTTTGCCAACATTGTTGGTAAAACTTGGAATTCACTTCCATCTAACTTTACCCTTGAACCTTAAGTCTCTTCAAAAAAGGCCTCAAACAGTATTTTAAATAGCACTGGCTTTGTCCCTGTACTAACCCTGATTAATCACTTATTCAATTGCCTTATTTAAATTAATATTGTACGCATCTCTTGCTCAAAATAGCTAGCTGCAACCTGTTGTTTCTGTATACTATTAGACACTGTGTATATTGTGAGTACCTACTAGAGGGCTTTGTAAATATGTTTGACTCATATTGGTTATGTTCTATCTTTCCTCAGCTAGCAAATAAATCCAGAATCACAATAAAAATAAAATACTGTGTCAGTATAGTAGTAAAAGTCAGTGATATTTATTCAGAAGCCAATAGTAAGCACTTTCGTCTCCTCAATCAGAGACTTCTTCAGACTAAGGCTTCAAACTTTAATTAAAACATTTATATGCTCAATGGCTCATCATATGGTTATAATTAAACAGTCACCCTAAAATTCATATACTTTAAAATACAAAACATATATATTCTTCACATATATATAATATACTACTGACCTAATGTTTTACCCCCTTCCTTTTTAAATATATTATAAACACCTCTCTATTATTTAATCCTGGGGGGAAGCATGCATTTAGCCTGACTTGCCAGAAATATTCCAACCAACCTAACTCTTCTTCAACATTAATACTGTTGCGTTCATTATTTAGAGCATCCAACACTATACATTTAAAATTTACTTTACATTTCTTCTCTGTACAATGTTTACTCATGGCATTCTTCATCTCTCCATGTGTAATTGCATAGTTACGTTCATAAATTCTTCTGTATAGTTCTCCCTACATAGAATGATCTGCATTCAAAACACATGAATAAATACACTACACTTTTGACTTTGCAAGTAAATCTACCAGGAACCTGTACTACTGTTTTTCCAACTTCCAATTCATTACTGTCTGTGTATAAATATTAACAATAATTACAGTTTCAAACATTTTACCATGCCCCTCTTTAATTCAACTAATTTGGGCCTATTTAGTTTGCTCTGAAAATAATCTTTGTATTTTTCGCCTCTTCCACAAACTTAGGTGCCATTCCTACCTTTTCTAGAATTTATCTATTACATTTCAAAATTCCCCAATTTCTCCTCACAATGTTTTTATAGTGTTGAAGTCTGTACTGTTTTGTACTGCTAGTGCTGTCCTAAAGCTATTTTCTACATTACTACCATCCATGCTATTCTTTTGAGCTGCATTTATTTTCCTATTTTCTACTTCTCTCTGTGGATAACCTCTTGTTTGCATTCTTTTACAGAAGTTGTTAGCTTCTTGTGCAAACACATTGTTCTTTTGTCAAATTACTTCTCCTTTTTAACTGTCCCTTAACTATATTAATTTTTGTCTTCTTTGGGTGTAGACTGGAATAATGCAAGTACATATTATTCTGAAAGTCTTCTTTATATATTTTAGAAATAAGTTTGTTCTCGTCTTTATATATACTAAAGTCTAAAAATTTTTAATCTACATTATAATTGTAGGAGAATTTTAAATATGAACACACATTATTGATATATTCAAGAATGTTTTCTAACTCATTTTCAGAACCTCTCCATATTAAAAGGACATCAATAAAACACATCTTTATATGCATTTATTGAACTCACTTTCTAATATGTTAGCAGTTTCCCAGTCTTGCATGAAAACATTCACATAACTTGGGGCTAATGCTGCACCCATTGCAACTCCATTTGTCTGAACATACTTCTGATCATAAAAATCCAAGTAGTTAGAACTTAGTAGTAAATCAATCATCTCCATTAGAAGCCCCATAGTACTTGAAGAAAACTCTTTAGATTTTAATAATTCAATTCTAACAAGTTTCCATTCCTTCCTTGTTTGGAATCCTGGTGTACAGAGAGTTGATATCTAAAATCACTAACATGTCTGTATCTAATACATGGATTCCTTCTATCGTTCTATCATCTTTAGACAGTCGTAGCTAACTTTTATATAGGATTTACTTTTGGGCACTATCTTCTGTAAATGTTCGTCTACAAATACTGACATCCCTTCAGTTTTGCTGTTTCTACTTGCTACTATCGGTCTTAAGGGTGCTGAATCTAAGTTTTTATGGATCTTTGGAATTCCAAAGATCCTACTTATTTTAGGGTTGGTATTAGATTTCTTTTTGTTCTTTCATATACCCTTCCTGTATAGAACCATTCTTCTATACAGGAATCAGTGTATAACCTTTTTAACTTCCTTCGTTGTAACAATTCTATAAAATGTTTCATCTGTTAACATTTCCCCCATTTTTTGTTCATATTCATTTCTATCTAACAATACCGCTGCTCCACCTTTTTCAGCTTTGAAGACCAATAATACTTCATTTTTAATTAACAAGTCAAAACATTCCTTCTCTTTCTTTGTTAAATTATATTTGAATGTAGTTTCATTATCTAACATTTCCAGCATTTCTGATTCATAAACATTCAAAAACATTTCTAGTTCTTTGATCAAGGGCGGATTGTAACAAATTGGTTTATAAAATTCCATATTACTTTGCCTTTGAGATTCAAACAAAACATTTAAATTAAGCTTTCTGATGGTCTTTAATTTCATTAATCATAGTCAATTTATTCGCTCTTTGGGCTGGGGCAAAGTTTCACCCTTTACTCAACAAGCAACAGTCATCATTAGTTAATTTGTGGCTGGATAAATTTATAATTTTAAAATTGACTGCACAACAGCATGAAACAGTAGTTAGGAAGACCTTCTACATTGCCCACCTGATCATGAAGGGATTCACATCTAGATCAAGGGAGGTCATCGTCACCTGTACTCATCAGACCAATGATTGAGTACAATGCCCCATTCGGAATGTATCTGACCCGACACCTGCAGCAAATGGAAAGGCCCCAAAAGTTCCTCACCAAAAGGATAAAGGGTCTCAAAAATATGTCTTATGCTGCCCGACTGAAGGAACTCCAGCTCTATTCAGTCGCTTACTGTCTGCTCAGAGTTGACCTATGCCTGACATACAAGGCCATGTCCAACCCGGAATTAATGAACATGCTTCACCTCAAAAGATCTAAATCCATCAGAACTACAAGGACAAGAGACTTAAACCTCAACACGGCTATTAATAGGACGTGCTGGAGGGACAGATTCATCACCCAGAGACTCACTATGCTGTGGAACAAAATCCCAGTACATGTGAAGCAGAGCACCTCGCTGGCTTTGTTCAAGAGAAATCTTGACCAATGGATGGGAGATCGCAGGTATACCCCCAGGGATAACCTCAGTGTCACTGCTTGACAGAGGCACAGCAAAATAATGGGCATTGTATCCTTCAAACTAAAGAGGTGGCGAAAGCCACAAAACTCTGGGCTAGGCTTATAAATGCCCTAGGGCAGATAGCCTAGTATGAACCTATGAACCTATGTCTTCCACGACAGTTTCTTGTTCCAGTTCTTTTCTTGCCCTCTCCTGCCATATCCGTTTTTTTGCTGCTGTTGTTGGCAATTGTTTCGATAATTGAATCTCTCTTGGATTCCTATTTGCGCCCAGGACCTTTGCTGGTTATTAATCCTCTGGTAAACATCGATAGTTTGTTGGCATTCAGTCATCTCATTTCCCTTAGGCTGAGACATTACACTCGTTTGGGTTGGCATCTCTGATTTTGGGCCTACTTATTCAGGTGCTTTGGCCACATGAACCTGTTTGAATTCTTTTTTATTGTTGGATATAATTCCACTTGCTTTCACACTTTCTTGGCTGGTCGTTCGGCCATTAGCCCTGCTATTCAGCCTCGCCATTCTTCTAAGCGTATGCACGTCATCTTCCACTGATATGTTTCCCATCATTACATTGCTTTGTATACCACTCTGAAGTTGTAAGCTAATGCCACGCCTCCAGCATACTCACTGCGATCTCTTTGGAATTTCTTAGTTTTTCTTTTGCTAAGCTCCTCGTTTAATTTCAATAAATTCTCTTGGACATTTTACTGTTGAAATTTTCAACAGAAGTAATTTCTTCCATCTTTGCATAATTGATTTTTAACTTTCCAGTTAACTGCACTATTTTACTGTTGTTAAAGTCACGAAGCACTTCCATATACCCTGCCTTCTGATTGATTTCTAACCATCTGTTAGATCTTTAGGCAGGTCTTTCCCAACCGGTAAATTCTTTATTCTTAATCCCTTTGGGACTTGTTTCACTCAAAATGTTGTCAAAAAATAAATTGTCCCACTGAAGGCATTTTAGCAAAGAGAAATCACTTTCAAATGTGTGAAAACATTCCTGAAAGTTAAAAGCATTACTTGTCACTTCTTCAAACTCATCCCTTTCTTCTAAACAGAAAGGGTTTTCCAGTGGGGCTAACCACCCACTTAAAATATCTTCACTACAGATAGTGTTTAGACCTGCTCTCCTCTGGCTTCCCATCACCGGGTTCATCACTCCTTCATTTACTATGAATGAACCACTTAGGGTATCGTTCAACACACAACCAGCTGATAAGGCTGCAAAACTTGTTCATGGTGCAGAACTGATTTCCATACTGACACGGCTGTAACAAACAGTCAATCCTCAGCTAGCAGCAAGCAAATAAATCCAGAAACACAATAAAAATAAAATGCTGTGTCAGTATAGTAGTAAAAGTCAGCGATATTTATTCAGAAGCCAATACTAAGCACTTTTGTCTCCTCAATCGGAGACTTCTTCAAACTTTAAACATTTATATGCTCATTGGCTCATCACGTGGTTATAATTAAACATGCCCACCCTAAAATTCATATACTTTAAAATACAAAACATATATATTCTTCACACATTTATATAATATACTACTGATCTAATTTTTAGCCCCTTCCTTTTTAAATACATTATAAACTCCTCCCTATTATTTAATCCTGGGGGAAGCATGCATTTAGCCTGACTTGCCAACAAAGAAGACAAAAATGAATATAATTAAAGGACAGTTAAAAAGGATAAGTAATTTGACAAAAGAACAATGTGTTTGCACAAGAAGCTAACGACTTCTGTAAAAGAATGCAAACAAGAGGTTATCCACAGAGAGAAGTAGAAAATAAATGCAGCTCAAAAGAATAGCATGGATGGTAGTAATGTAGAAAATAGCTTAAGGATAGCACTAGCAGTATAAAATAGTGCAGACTCCAACACTATAAAAAACACTGTGAGGAGAAATTGGGGAATTTTGAAAGGTAATAGATAAATTCTAGAAAAGGTAGGAATGGAACCTAAGTTTGTGCAAAAAAGGGCCAAAAATTACAATTATTATTTTCAGAGCAAACTAAATAGGCCCAAATTAGTTGACTCAAAGAGGGGCATGGTAAAATGTTTGAACTGTAATTATTGTCAGTACTTATACACAGACAGTAATGAATTGGAAGTTGGAAAAACAGTAGTACAGGTTCCTGGTAGATTTACTTGCAAAGTCAAAAATATAGTGCATTTATTAATGTGTTTTGAATGTAGACCATTCTATGTAGGGAGAACTGAGAGAGAACTATACAGAAGAATTTATTAACATAACTATGCAATTACACATGGTGAGATGAAGAATGCCATGAGTAAACATTATACATGAGTAAACATTATACAGAGAAGAAATGTAAAGTAAATTTTAAATGTAAAGTGTTGGATGTTCTAAATAATGAACACAACAGTATTAATGTTGAAGAAGAGTTTATTGGTTAGAATACTGTTGGCAAGTCAGGCTAAATGCATGCTTCCCCCCAGGATTAAAAAATAGGGAGGAGTTTATAATGTATTTAAAAAGGAAGGGGCTAAAACATTAGGTCAGTAGTATATTATATTATATAAATGTGTGAAGAATATATATGCTTTGTGTTTTAAAGGAGGAGACAAAAGCACTTACTACTGGCGAATAAATATCACTGACTTTTACTACTATACTGACACAGCATTTTATTTTTATTATGTTCTATCTTTGTTATCTGGAGCTTTTTCCCCCAGGCCTCCACTGAAAATGGACATATATCCAGTCGGACTATCCCAGTCAACAAATGTAAAATAAAATAAATATTTTTAATTTTTTTGACTTAGGAAGAGCTTAAGGTCCCTAGTTTTACTACCACAATCTGACCTTATTAATATACAGTGATTAAATAGATATATATGAATTGAAAATATTCCGCACAGAAAAGTTTTACACTTTTTTTTTTCATTTTTCTTTGAATGCTACCAGGCCTGTTTGAACTGCTATAAGCTCCTTCAAAAGTGTGTGTCTGTCTTTGAACTGATTTTCCCACTTTCTTTGAGTCAGAAAGTGTTTGAAAGGGGCTCCCCCGAGCTGTCTCCAAGGCATCTGTGGTGAGGGTTTGCTACTGGGGAGTGAACCTGAAAGAAAGTCCCTAGTTCTGAGCACAAGCTTGTGCCCACCAAGCAAATTCCTCCTTGAGACAAGGGATCAGCTGTATCCTGGTTGAAAGGGTCTGTGCATCCTGGCACCACACTGCACCACTGGAGCTTTTTCATATGCAGCCTGGCCAGAGGAACCATAAGGATGCAAGACACTATGTAGCCCAATGCTTTGAGGGACTCTCTAGCTGTGATGCATTGTCTCTGAATGATCTTTTGGAACTACTGAGTCAGGAAGGAGACCTTGTCTGGAGGCAAGAAGGCCTTTTGTAGAGAGAAATCCAGAAGAACCCCCCCAGGAAGACAATCCTGGTAGAAGGTTGTGTGTGAGCTGTAATAATTTATGGTGAAGTCCACAGAGGTCAAAAGATTCTGGGTGAACACTAGGTCTATGTGGAGTTTTGAAAGACTTGTGGCCTACATTAGGCAATTGTCCATGTACAAGTAAGTAGATTTGGACCTCTCTGGTCCTGCAAAAGGGGGTTAGAGGAGCTAAGAACATTGTGAAGATCCCAAGAGTGGGAGACAAGCCAAAGGGCAGAGCACATAATTGATAGTGACTGGTACCTGCTCTGAAACATGAAAAGCTTGTGTGTGATTCCTTTATGGGAATGTGTAAGTAGACGTCTAAAATCCAGAGTTAAAATGAAGGCTTGTGAGGCTATCATGAATAAAAGTTTTTGATTCATTTTGAACTTTGAAAGCAGTACGAAAAGATTGGGGGCAGACAGGTCTAGAATAGGATGCCAACAACCTTTCTTCCTGGGAACCTGGAGTACAAACTCTTTCCTTTTTTGGTGTTCTGGAACTGGTTACACAGCGCCCTGGAAGCACAAATTCTGAATTTAGGAAAGGGTCTCTGTCCTTTGGTTTGGGGGGGAATGTCGGGATGTCCCGAGTGCTATAGTGGCTCTTTGAACAAGAGTTTGCAGCCATTTGAAATAAAGCTTAGAAGCCACATATCAGAAGTGATGAGACCAATTTTTGTTGAAAAGTGATAGTCTTCCTCCTAGTCTTGTGAGGAGAAGAGATGTGGGGTCACAGACGCTGGGTGGATGAGTCATTGTTGATCTCTGCCAGCGGCCTTTGGCCTAGATCTCCCTTGCCTGGATGTGTCTGAAGTCCACTGTCTGGGTCTTTGTTGTTGCTGCCTGTGTGTGTCCTCTCTCTGTCTGGTTTTGGATTGTGAAGGAAAAGACCAGTGTTTAGAAGGGCAGTTCCTACTGAATCTAGGTTAAACCTGAAGGAAGTCTTAACAGTTTGCATTGAGTTAGCTTGGTTTTCCTTTTTATGTACAGCCTCAGCTTTGGGCCCAAAGAGGAAGTCCTTGTCCAGAGGGGCATCCAAAAGATTAGACTTGGCATGCTCAGGAAGAGAATTCCCTTAGCCATGCACATCTTCTAATAATAGAACCAGTAGCTGCAGCCCAGCTGGAAGCTTCCATAGCAGCAGTGTAAAGGAATGCCTAGCAACTTGACAGCTAGAGTAACATGGGTCCAGTAATTATTTGTACGGATTCTTGTCATCAGTGGTTTTCATTTTTTCATTCAACTGACATAGATGACACAGAATGGTCCACTGGTATGTTTTTATGTGGAATTGACAGTTAAGGGGCCCTCGTAGCTAAGTTGGCAAAAGTGTAAACGTTTTTGCAAAATCTAAAAAAAGATGCTCTCTTTGTGTGCAGGGTTTTTTTGGAGGAGCTCACTCTCTCTCTTGTGTCCTGGAGTCACAACCTCTGGGTCACCAGAGGGGTTCTTAAAGAGATGATTATGAGAGTCCAGTACCTTATAAAACCAGGCTGGTTTTCTAGGTGTTGGGGGAAGGGAGTCTGGATTCAAACAGGAATCTGAGAAAAAAAGAAGTTATGTACTTCACCATAACGTTCCATGTCTGTTGTCCATGATCTCGCCTTCTTTCTTGCTTGTTGAGTTCGGAGCCAATACTCTGCTCTGACTCGGCCACATTCTAAAGCTCGAGAGCTTCCACTGGCTCAAGGCTAGACCCTATCCCAGCATGCCTAACGAGAGCTACCCAGGTCTCATTTGTGTAACCCATAACAATAGACTAAACATGTGTATTTATATCAATACCACCAAGACAACAGTAATAGACTCTAAACCTAATGATTCTTGAGGCAGGAAGGGAATCATAGCACATATAGCCAAATATCAAATAAATCCTCTCAATCCTCCAGGAAGGGGGGGGGGGATCCAAGAAAGAAGGCAAGATCAACAAACATGGAACGCTATGGTGAGTACATAACTTCTTTGTGCTATGTTGTCCCTATCTCACCTTCTTGGAACAGCGTCCCCAGCACCTTCTTTCTCAGGTGGTTCAATGGAATAAACTCTTCAGAACACTGGAACCAAAGGATGCCCTGTTCTGGGAGGTCATATCTACCTTGTAATGAGTGATGAAGGTATGAGGATTAACCCAAGTAGCTGCCGCACATATTGAGTCCAAAGGCAGCCTGGCTTGAAATGCAGTAGAGGCAGACAACACTCTAGTTGAATGCCTTCGAATTTTTCCTGGCAGCCGTTTGCGCTGTGAGCTATAAACATAAGTGATGGTGTCTGCAAGCTATTTCAATAAGGTTACTTTTGAGACTGAAGTTCCCTGTTTTCTGAAAATGATACAAACAATTGGTCGGATTTTCTGAATTCTTTTGTCCTGCGCAAGTAGAAACATAACAGCCTATGAACATCCAGTTGAAGTTTATATTCTGCCTTGTTGCCATGATTAGGGAAGAAAACAGGAAGTTCTACTGACAGATTTAAATTTGACTCAAAGCAAACTTTTGGTATGAAGGAGGGATTAGTTCTGAGAGAAACTCTTTGTGAAAAATTAAATAAGGGGGATGAATGCAGAGAGCTGGTAATTCTGATACCCTCCTAGCTGAGGTAATGGCAGTCAAGAAGATTGTTTTCCAAGTCAAGAACTTCAGAGGATTAGCAGCCGGTTCGAAAAGAGGGAGAATCAAGGCATCTAGAATAAAGTTTAGATCCCAAGGAGGAGGTGGTTCTCTTATTGGGGGTCACAAGAGGACAGTACCTTTCAGGAAAGCTTTGCATAACCGGTGGGACATAACGTTGAAACCCATTTCTCCAACATAACTGGGAACAGCAGCCAGCTGAACTCGGATGGTGGCTGCAGCTGCCCCTTGGTTAAAAGTTTTAGAAATTCCAGGATCTTCAAGATGGGTGCAGTAAAAGTGTCAATATGATTTTTGACTGCCCAACAAGAGAACCTTTTCCATTTGCTAGTATAAAGCTTTCTTGTTGTAGATTTGTGAGAAGAGACCAAAATGTGTCGTACTGCTGGGGAAATGTCAGGAAGCCTGGCTAAGATGGGAAGTGGAGAAACCAAGTTGTCAGCTTGAGAATCTGAATAGAAGAATGGAGTGTTCCTGACTAATGCACCAGATCATCTGGAAATGGGTCCAGGATCCAAGGCTCCTCCTGGAGATGGGATCATTGGAAGGGGAACCAAATTTGACGAGGCCAATAAAGCAATGAGGATTAGCTTGCAACCCAGCCATTTTGCTTTCTGAAGAATTTTGGGTATTGGAAGAAATGGGGGAAAAGCAAAGTCGTCCTAGGGGCCAATCATGAACAAGAGCATCCCTGGGCGACTGTCCCATTTGGGTGGACCAGACCAAAATAGCTGCTGCATTTGGTACTGATGGACGTGGCAAAAAGGCTGCAAGCTTGGCCCCACTTGTGTAAAATCTGATTCACAATTTCTTGCTTCAGGGACCAGTCATGTGCCATCAGAATTGCCCTGTTTAGCTTGTCCACTATCACGATGGATCTCCCTGGAATGTGCATTGCAATCAGAAAGCACTGAGAAGACACTGCCCACTGCCATACTCTTTGAGCCTCTTGACACAAGGGGTAAGATCTGGTAGCGTTGCTTGTTGATGTACCACACTACAGACATGTTGACTGTTTGAATTGCAATTGTCCATGTAGGTAGAAAGTCCTGGAGTGCTTGCAACGCCACAAGCACCACTCTCATCTCTAGGACGTTGATGTGCAAGTGGTACTCGTATTGCTGCCAAGTTCCTTGAAAAAGAAGTTATGTACTTACCATAACGTTCGAAGTTTGTAGCCCATCTCGCCCTTCATTCTTACATTTGGGGGTTTGGAGCCGAACCTTGGCTCCGACTCGGCCATTCTCTAGCTCAAAAACTTCTGGTTGGCTCGTCTAGGAGGTATCCCAAAATGCACTAACGTATCCCAGATCTTGTTTGCTGCAAGAAGTAAATATACAGAGAAAGAACAAACCATGTAGAAAGGACACAACATAATGATAAGGTAGTAGTCACACTACCCCCAGGTCCTCAAGGACGGGGCAGGAGGGAGGGTTAGTAAGAATGAAGGGCGAGATGGACTACAAACATTGAACGTTATGGTAAGTACATAACTTCGTGTCCCTAGCACCTTTATCTTGGGTGGCTCACTGGAAAGTGCTCCTGAGTACTGTGGAACCAAAAGAAGACCTGTTCCTGGAAGCCATGTCCAATTTGTAGTGAGTAATGAATGTATGAGGTGAAGCCAATGTTGCTGCTGCACAGATGTTATCTATAGGAATTTTTGCTTGAAAGGCTACCGAGGTAGAGACAGATCTGGTAGAGTGAGCTTACACTTTGAAGGGAAGATTTTTGCCACTGGGTGTATAGACAAAGGAAATGCAGCTGGAAATCCAGTGAGACAATGTGGTTTTAGAAACTGGAAGGCCCTTCCTTGCATCCGAAAAGGAAATAAACAATTGATCTGACCATCTGAAATTCTTAGTTCTGTCAAGATAAAAACAACTGTCTATGCACGTCAAGTTGGTGAAATCTGTACTCCGCCTTGTACAAAACTAGGAAAGAAAACAGGTAATTCAATGTCTGATTAATACTGGCCTGAGAAGAAACCTTAGGAACAAAAGAAAGGTTTGTCCATAAGGAAACCCTATCTCTGTGAAACACCAAATAAGAGGGCTTAATGGAAAGGGCTTGCAGTTCTGAGACTCTCCTTGCAGATGCAATGGTCACTAAAAATATAATTTTCCATGACAAGAACTTGAGGTCACAAGTTACTGACGGTTCAAAAGGGCTGGAAGCAAGTTTTTGGAGTACAAAATTCAAATCCCAGGGTGCCACCTGATCCATTACTGGAGGTCGTAATAAGGTGGCCCTTACTGGAGGTCATAATAAGGTGGCCCCCTTTAAAGAAAGCTCTACACAGTCTATGCGCCATAAGGTTAGGGTCATTAGCCAGGTGAAAAGGAGAAATGGCTGCCAGTTGAACTTTAATAGTGGCAGCTGCTGAGCCTTGATGGAACAACTGAGTAAGGAACTTCAAAATGGCAGAAATGGGAGCTGTATAAGGATCGAGGTTTCCCTCATGGGCCCAAAAGGAGAACCTTTTCCATTTACTGGTGTAAGCCTTTCTGGTAGAAGGTTTGAGAAGATGTCAGAATATGGAAAGTCATGAAGCCTGATGGGGGGGGATCATTGGATCAGCCAAGCTGTCAAAGTGTGGAGAGAGAGAACACCCATGACACATGTGCATGTGCAATCAGCACTCTGGCACTGGGTCCGGTCCGTCCCGGTGGTCCATTTAGGTGAGTCTGAGAGGAGGGGGAACTGTCTGGGAGGCCAGTAAGGCAATTAAGATAATTTTGCTTCCCAAGGATATTGCTTACCTTCTTGCAACATCAGAAAAACTGCTCTCATCTCCAAGACATTGATATGCAAATGAGCCTTGTGTTCCTACCACGTGCCTTGGACTGTTCACACTAGATAATGCCCACCACCCTACCTGGGAGGCATCCGTGGTCACAGTGGTGACAGGAGACGAAACAAATGGTCTGCCTGTGGTCAGATGGCTGGACTGGGTCCACCAGCGAATATCCTGTTTGCATGATTCTGTTATCAGGATGGGGTGAGAAAGAGGTAGATGCTGCAGTAACCACTGGGCAAAAAGCAACCACTGCAGAACCCTCATATGCAGTCTGGCTGGAAGACCGGATGGCCAAGCATGAACCAGAGCGTCTCTGGGGACTTCCCCTGGTGGGGGGATTAGCGCAAAGAACTCGCTGCACTTTGTGCTCGAAGGTGAGGTGAACAGATCGCATCAAGGTTGACCCCATCTGAGGAAGATTTGCTCTGCTACTACTGGGTTCAGAGACCACTCGTAAGGTGAGAGGATAGTTAGACTCAACTTGTCCACTAAAATGTTTGACCGACCCGGAATGTGCGTTGCTATGAGAAAGCGGTTGGTGGATATCGCCCATTCCCACACTCTCATGGCCTCTCTGCAAAGTGGGTAAGATCTGGTTCCCCCTGTTTGTTCATGTACCAGACTACCGACATGTTGTCTGTTTGAATTACAATAGTCCCTGGAGGAAGAAGGGGATGGAGAGCCTGCAACGCTAGAAGCACCGCCCTCATCTCCAGGACATTGATATGCAATGAGGTCTCCGTGTGAGTCCATGTGCCTTGCACGGATCTGCCCATGCAATGACCCCCCCACTTGAGGAGAGATGTGTCCGTGGTCACCATGACTTGGGGTGGGGATAAGGCGAAGGGGCGCCCTTCCCAGAAGTCTCTGGAATGGAGCCACCAAAGTAGCGACTCCCTGTAAATCCTGCTGAGGGGAATAGGTGTAGACGGGGGATGATGTAGGATGGACCATTGAACCTGTAAGGTCCATTGAAGGATTCTCATTTTCAGATGTGCGATAGGCGACAGATTGATGGCCACTGCCATGGACCGCAGGACCCTCAGGACTAGGTCCGCTGCGGGCGCTGACGGTTGTAGAAGAGCCAGAATGTGAAGGTTTAGATTGCGAAGTCTGTCCGCCATCAAAAAGACTTTGGATTGTATAGTGTGTCTATCCTGGCCCCTATAAAGTCCAAAATCTGAGTAGGTTGAAGGGAGGATTTCTTGTGGTTGATCGTGATCCCCTAGATGGCAGGCTAGATGTAAGAAATAGTCCCTGCCTGAACAAAGTTGATGCCTGGTGGGGGCAGTTAGGAGCCAGTCATCCAGGTAAGGAAAGACCTGTACTCCCTGAAGCCTCAGGTGGGCCTCTACAACTGCCATGACCTTGGTGAACACCCTGGGGGCTGTGGTGAGACCGAAGGGTAGGACCCTGAACTGATAATGGCTGGGTCCCAGCTGAAAGCAGAGAAACCTCCTGGATCGCCTGTCCATTAGAATGTGGTAGTATGCATCCTTGAGGTCTATCGAGCACATCCAGTCATTCTCCTGTAAAAGTGGGAGAATGGATTGAATAGTGACCATCTGGAACTTTTCTTTGGCAACTGACAGGTTCAGTGTGGACAGGTCGAGAACGGGTCGTAAGTCCCCCGTTTTTTTGGCACCAAAAAGAACCTGGAGTAAAAGCCCGATCCGGATTGTCCAAGGGGGACATGCTGGATGGCTCTTTTTCTTAGCAGCTCTCGTATTTTGAAGGCTGCTGCCTCCCTCTGATTGGGTAGAACATTGGGTAGACTCCCTGACCGGGGAGGATATGTTAGGAAAGTTATAGAATAGCCATTGGATATAATTTGGAGCACCCAGCGATCTGTCGTGATGGACCCCCAATTTGCTAGGTGCTTCAAGAAGCACCCCCCGACTGCCTCCAGAGTAGAGCAGTCAGGTAACCCCTCAGGGCTGCTGCGCAAGTCGATCGGAAAAAGGTCCCCTCGAACTGAAATTCTTCACCCCCCCCCCCCCTGCCTCTGGGCCAGCATCCACCCTGTCATCCTCTGCCTCTGAAGGATGAAGGATCCAGAGCAAAACGGGATTGTTGAGCTTTCCGGAACCACATCTTCTTTTGTCCTCTTTAGTTCCTAGAGCAGGACCACTGAGGAGCTGAGAAGTGGATCCCGACAGCAGACGTTTTCCCATCTTTCTCGCTCTGGAGAAGCGTATCGTGGATGGTTTTGCCAAAAAAGCGTAGAACTGTCAAAAGGGGCATTCGCGAAGGATGCCTTGAAGGGTTCCGCAAAATCACAGAGATGGAGCCAGGCCTGTCTGCGTAAGACCACGCCTGTTCTGCTGGCTCTAGCCGCTCCCTCCGTGGCATGGGAGAGAAGCTGCATAGATGTATTAGTAATCGACTTGAGAGTGACCATCCAAGCCGAGAAGGTCCATTTGTCCTCTGCCGACATGGACACTGGGGGTGACCCAGCATACTCTTTAATAAGGTCCCCGCTGGAGCCGAATTACATGTGCCATATAATTCAGTGACCTTACAGAGAAGGTTGCTGAAGTGAACATCCATTTTCCAAGGCGGTCCAACATCCGAGACTCCTTGTCTGGAGGATGTACTGAGGAACTCTCCTGTGCCAATTCCTTTCTAGAGGCAGCCTCCACCATGGCATCCACTGGGGCACCCTTGCTCCAAACTGTCCTGTCCGTGGGAGGGCTGAGTATCCTGTCAGGTCTTTTGGGTATTGGCTCGACAGTGTCCGGCTCCTTCCATGCCCTGGTAGTTATGAGGTCCACCAGGGGGTCGGTGGGAGGGGACACCCAAGAGGTAGATGGGCCTGCATCAAACACCTCCAGAAAAACAGACTCATCCGAGGAGGTTTTTGGGCAGACCATCCCCCTCTAATGCGCAACATTTCCATAATGTCTCCAAAGGAGACGTCTTCGGGGGGTGATCTTGGGGAACCTTCCCCTTCCTCTAAGTCCATGTCTTCTGTGAGGGACTCAGGTGAGTCCAAGTGCCTCCTCTTGCACTATCGGTTGTGAGGGACCTCCTCAGGGGGGGGTGGGCTGTCCGAAGAGGCCTCACCAACAATGTCCTGTTCCTTAATGGAAACCATCTGGGACGTAGCCGCAGGCTGTCCCTGGGGCCGGATGATGGAAGACAGGCCCATCTGAGAGGGGATGGCGGGTGGATCCGTAGCAAGAGCCTGGGGCCTCAAATCCCTCGAAAGGACCCTCTCCATGACGTCGAATGCTGAGGGAGAACTGTTTTCCCTAGGACCTGAAAGCAGTCCCCTCGGATCCGATGTGCGGATCGGCACCAGAGGTGACCTGATCGGATCCAAAAGGGTAGTGTGCTCTGACCTCAATGGAGCCAAAGGCCCACTAACCCCTCCGGATCCAACACTCAACTCACGGCCCCGAGAGCGTACAGTCGGCGCCGATGTAGGAAACACTGTCAGCACCGACACCACCTCTGCTCCAAAGCTAGTCTGATCTGACAGCTCTGAACCCTGATAGGTCGGAGAAGGAGCAATGGGGGTGAAAAAAGGGGGTCGAGCTTCCCCCCAGGGGGGGGGGGAGGCAAGAGCACTCCCATCTGCAGCTGGGCCTGAAGAAATTGATGCATCATCTGGTCCATGTCTGTGTCAGATAAACTCCTCGTTGATCTGGACGAGGCCACCGAGGGCAGCCGGGAAGGCCGCCTAGACTACCTCGAAGGTGACCGGGTCTCCTCCTCCGGCTTCAGGGAGAAACGTGGAGAACGGAGCCCGGAGGGGGAAGGCCCGGAGACCTTAAGGGGAGAGGCAAGCTGCTTGGACGGCAGAGTCAATGGAGCTGACTCGGACCGCCTCTTGTGGCTACGGTGTTTCTCTTTTTCCCGCTCCCTGACCTTCTCTTTCTTTTTGCCGTCCCTTTCCTCCTGGGCCAAAGAGGGAGGTTGAGCCCCGGCCAGGGGATCAGAGGTGGTAGGTGGAGCAGCCGCGGCTGGCACCACAGAGGAAGAGGAGGACGAAGTGGAATCAGGGGGCAAAAGGCCCGCAAGGATAAGCTTCGTCCTTCTATCCTTCAAAGCCCTGGGGTTAAAGGCTGCACAAATAGTGCAGCCCGAAGTAAGGTGATCAACTCCCAGGCAAATAACGCACAGAGTGTGGCCTTCCGCTGGGGACAGCTTATGGCCACACTCGGAGCATTTAGAAAAAACAGCTTTTGGGCCTTCAGACATATTAGAAGAAAAGAGTACAGGCCCACACACACACACACACACCTTCACACACGCATAGGGGGGAGGGGAATAAACTTTAACCAAAAGTTTTTAAAAACTACCCACAAAAGCTAAGGGAGTTAGAAGGGAGTTCACACACACAAAGATAGAGAAATTTAGACAGAAAAGTATATATAAAATCCTAAACTCACAATACCACACTCGGAGCTCATTCTAAGAAGCTTACAGAAGCCGCAGCAAACGAGATCTGAGGGTTAGACGGAGGTGGGCAGGGCATTATGGGCAGGGGGAGGGGCTTGGAACTCGGATCTTTTATCTAGGAAAGCTGCCGAATCGGATCCGATACCCACAGGTTGCTGATCAAATGAAGTGAACTACTTCAGATCAGGTAATTCAATGGACTGATTAATACTGGCCTGAGAAGAAACCTTAGGAACAAAAGAAGGGTTTGACCTTAAGGAAACCCTGTCTCTGTGAAGCACCAAATAAGGGGGCTTAATGGAAAGGGCTTGCAGTTCTGAGACCCTCATTGCAGATGTAATGGTCACTAAAAATATAATTTTCCATGACAAGAACTTGAGGTCACAATTTGCTGAAGGTTCGAAAGGGCTGGAAGCAAGTTTTTGCAGTACAAAATTCAAATCCCAGGGTGCCACCTGATCCATGACTGGAGGTTGTAATAAGGTGGCCCCTTTAAAGAAAGCTCTACACAGTCTATGCGCCATAAGGTTAGGGTCATTAGCCTTGATGGAACAACTGAGTAAGGAACTTCAAAATGGCAGAAATGGGAGCTGTATAAGGATCGAGGTTTCCCTCATGGGCCCAAAAGGAGAACCTTTTCCATTTACTGGTGTAAGCCTTTCTGGTAGATGGTTTGAGAAGAAGATGTCAGAATATGTACATCAGTGGAAAAGTCATGAAGCCTGACTAGGGATAAAATTGGATCAGCCAAGCTGTCAAATTCAGGGTGTGGAGAGAGGGATGGAACACCCCCTGACATGTGTGTCAGCAAATCTGGCACTGGGTCCAGAGTCCACGGTTGGTCCATTAGATGAGGTCTGAGGAAGAGGAACCAAATCTGTCGAGGCCAGTAAGGGGCAATTAGGATAATTTTGCTTCCCAAGGATATTGCTTTCTGAATTACCTTCGATATCAGGGGGAATGGTGGAAAAGCATAGAGAAGTCCTAAACGAGTGCATCTCTGGGTGCCTCCCCTTCCAGGGGAATTGGGGTGAAGTAGCTGCTGAATTTGGAGGGGTGGCAAATAGATCACAGCAGAGACCACTCGTGAGGCATCAGAATAATCCTCAACAGTAGCATTGCTATTGGTTGAAAAATTGTCATTGCCGCAAAGGAATTCTTTGAAGTTGTTCATGAAGAACTTGAACAACATACGGCTGAAGTTACCAGCCGCAAACAACTTAAACTGACTCGCGACCTTTCTTCTTATGAGAATCACAGCGCTTACAACAATTTTGCGAACAAAGGGAGTGTACCCTTTATTAAAGGGAATGATACTCGTGCACCTACTTTCAACAGTTGGGGTAAAAGGAATTATAACACTGTTGCCTCTGGTCTTAGCGACTCAGCACCATTGGTTGCTGAGCAGGTCATCGCTGACCAGGTTGACCAGGTTGATTGTCAGAGGAGCACTAAAACTGTTACCACCACTGTTGAAAACAATGGCAATGACAATTTTTCAACCAATAGCAATGCTACTGTTGAAGATTCTGTGAATACTAATAGTAATGACAAAGAAAGTGCTTGCTGGTGGATTTTGTCTCTTGCTTTGGTTCGGGTTTGGTTTTGCTGGTTACTTTTTGCTTCATTTGGTTTTATTGGTCTTTTTGAAGCCATGACTGAAGCCGGAGACGATGAGCTGTTGAACTTGTCGGTTCATCCAACACCGACATCAGAAGTTACAACTTTAAACAATTTGTTAGCAGCTACTTTATTGGACATACAGAATTCTCTCAAGATTTTGGTCTCGAGAGCCAATGAGAAAGAACGCACTGACGTGAGACCTACTAGTGCGAATAGGGTGAATATTTCCAGTCCCGATTCATCTTTCCAAGAGCTGGATACTGTTTTGGAGATAGTGGATAAACGCGAAAGGGATTATTGTCGAACTACGGCGTCTTCTTCGCAGAGGAAAGCATTACCCGAAAATGTTGCAGGCTGCAGGACAGTACAATCTTTTCTGGATGAGGTTGTAAATCCATTTGGCAACACAGGTAAATTTTGCCAACCGTTTAACTCTGTAGACATTAACAACAAATGCGGTCTCCTATTAAGGTTATTAAAGAGATACCGCTCATTGGATCTTGAAAACTGCTATTTTAAGCGATGCATTGAGTTGAACATAGTCCCTAAGGGACTAAGATTTTTTAAATGCCCTAATGGCGTTACGGCAAACTTACCTTTCTTTAAGACCTTAACTAATTTTTTTAATAATGCTGGCATTGATTTTTTGAAATTGCTCATTGACAACAATTTTAGTAAAATGAGCGATTTAAGGGAGGAAATTGTGTCCGTTGAAAGTGAACTAAAGAACCTGTTAGGCGAAGTAAACGCAAAGGAATTCTTTGAAGTTGTTCATGAAGAACTTGAACAACATACGGCTGAAGTTACCAGCCGCAAACAACTTAAATTGACTCATGACCTTTCTTCTTATGAGAATCACAGCGCTTACAACAATTTTGCGAACAAAGGGAGTGTACCCTTTATTAAAGGGAATGATACTCGTGCACCTACTTTCAACAGTTGGGGTAAAAGGAATTATAACATTGTTGCCTCTGGTCTTAGTGACTCAGCACCATTGGTTGCTGAGCAGGTCATCGCTGACCAGGTTGACCAGGTTGATTGTCAGAGGAGCACTAAAACTGTTACCACCACTGTTGAAAACAATGGCAATGACAATTTTTCAACCAATAGCAATGCTACTGTTGAAGATTCTGTGAATACTAATAGTAATGACAAAGAAAGTGCTTGCTGGTGGATTTTTTTGTCTCTTGCTTTGGTTCGGGTTTGGTTTTGCTGGTTACTTTTTGCTTCATTTGGTTTTATCAGAATAATCCTCCTGAGCCTGTCGGCTATCATGTTGGTTTTCCCCGGAATGTGCGTTGTGACCAGAAAATGTTGGGAAGACACTGCCCACTCCTACACTCGAAGGGCCTCTCTGCAAAGGGGATAAGATTTGGTCTCTCCTTATTTGTTTATATTCCACACCACCGACATTGTCCGAGCGGATCGCAATCATCCATAGAGGGAGAAAGCTGTGAAGTGCTTGCAACATCAGAAAAACTGCTCTCATCTCCAAGACATTGATATGCAAATGAGCCTCGTGTTCCTACCATGTGCCTTGGACTGTTCTCTCTAGATAACGCCCCCCCACCCTGCCTGGGAGGCATCAGTGGTCACGGTGGTGACAGGAGACTATGAAATAAATGGTCTGCCTGTGGTCAGGTGGCTGGACTGTGTCCACCAGTGAAGATCCTGTTTGCACGATTCTGTTATCAGGATGAGGTGAGAAAGAGGTAGATGCTGCATTAACCACTGGGCAAAATGCAACCACTGCAGAACCCTCATGTGCAGTCTGGCTAATGGGACTAGTTATTTGTAGAGGCCATCATCCCCACAACTTGACCACCACCTTTGCTTTCCTTAGTGGAAGTAAGCTCAAAATTTCCTTGAGGTTCTGAATTCTCTCTACGGGGAGGTAAGCCCTCATTGTGACGGTATTTATTTCTGTGCCAATAGAATTTACATGCTGAGGGAGCGATAATGCAGATTTTGCCAGTTTATTGTGATCCATAGCTGCAAGTTGAAATGGTAGCGTCCCTGGCCTGTAAATGAAGATGCCTGGTGGTGGCAGTCAGGAGCCAGTCGTCCAGGTACGGAAACACTTGGAATCCAAGGGGTCTCAAGTGAGCCGTTACCGCTGCCATGCATTTGGTGAACACCCTGGGGGCTGTGGTGAGACCAAAGGGCAGGGCGCGAAACTGGTAATGACTGGCCCCCAGCCAGAAACGTGACTCCTTGATGCTTTGTCCATTTTGATGTGGTAGTACGCATCTTTATAGAGCACATCCAAACATCTTTCCCTAACAACGGGAGTACTGACTAAGGTGACCATTCGGAACTTAGACTTCTGTACAGATTCGTTCAATTTGCTGAGATTCAAGATGGGTCTCAAGTCCCCTGTTCTTTTTGGCACTAAAAAGAATCTGGAGTAAGTCCCTAATCCTACTTGGTCTGCAGGGACGGGTTGGATGACTCTTTACAAGCAACTTTTGGATTTCTAGAGTTGCTGAATCCCTGTGATTGGATGGAACATCTGGGATTCGTCTGATCCAAGGAGGGGGGAAAAAAGAAGGGAATATGGTAACCTCTGGTAACTATCCTTAATACCCACTTGTCTTGAGTAATATCATGCCAGGCTTCTGGGTATAAGGATATACGACCCCCGATTGGCTCCAGAGATGCGCAGTTGGGCCTCCTTTCAGGAACGCTGATAGGGACGACCACGAAAGAAATCACGGTCTACCTGGATGTTCTTCGTGCTTCACTGCTGCAGTCATCACATTTGGGTTATCTGCTTGCAGTAGCCCTCAGTCGGCCTGATTATCAAAGTCTTGTGTCCTGCATCGGTTGCTGTCTCATCTTCCGTGATGTCAGGTAGTCAGGGGTATAAAGCATGCAGCCGATGCCATTACATCAGTCTTTCTTGCCGTGCGGTGCCCAAAACAGCAGTTCGCAAGTGCCGGTCGGCCGACTCCTGAAATATTCGTTTTCGAGTTTCAGAACCGAAGTATTCAACTAAAGCTAAGTACCCGTTGGGGAAACTTTTTCTTGCTCTAAATCGATGTCATTAAAAGTCAATAATTGTATTTCTTGTGGAAAGCAAATACTTTAAAGATTTTCATTCGTACTCTATTCCTTGCCTAGGCCCTGACCACGATGTACCTCGCTGTTGGTTTTGTGCCTTATTTAAATGACAAACTATTAGTTGTCAGTAAATTTACGTTTCTAAATATTTTGGTACTCAGTTTAATTATCCAGATATGTCTCCGGTAAGCCATCTGACTACCAACATTCTGAAAAATGCAAAGATAAAGACAGAGACAGGCTGCCTAGGTCCAAAACTGCCGACGATGCTTCTCCTAAGCCAGTCGCCATTACTCAGTGAGGTGCTTTTGCAGCCCCTGATAACCACTACTTCAGATTTGCAGGCCTCTACTGAGACCCATTCGGAGTCTGGAATGCCACGAGATGCTTCAACTGTGGAACCTGCGAATGTCTCCACCTTGGATGGGTCTGGAGCCGCTGTGTAGGCACTGGCTTCTGAGGGTGTATTCAGGCCTACTGACTTGCATATTCAATCGACGCCATCTTCTTCTTCAAGGCCTAAAACTCGAACCATGCCTAGAAAACCGATGCCCAACCCCACATGGACAGGCCTCTATGCCTAAAAAACAAATAAGAATGGCTGAAGACCTTACTACTTTAATCAGGGGAAGCCAACCTTCCCCCTCTGAGAGACCTAGGACTGAATTTGCTTATGATACTTCTGACCAGGATTCTGAAATTTCTGTTTCCTCTGAAGACCAGGATTTACCCTTATCTACTTATGAGGATACTGATGCAGAGGATTCTATTCCCTCTGCCCCCCCCCCCCCCAAGAGGATTTCTCTTTTGGTGAGACCTTGCATACTCTTAGGGAGCATTTTCATTGGGAAAGTCAGGATTACTCCGATTCAAAAAAGAGGCTTAGGGATTTCTTACTCCTGCCCGAGCACAGGCCTTTAGCTATCCCTCCTGTACTAGACTTTGTTGATGATGCCTTTTCGGAATCCAGCTTGGTCCCTGACTCTACCTCCTGCTCCCAGAAAACCTGATAGATATTACAGGGTTCTGACTCTCACAAGTTCCTTTTTAAAAACCCTACTGCTGATCCTGAGACCATTTCACAAGGACCCAAGGGCATTAAGGCTACTACTGCCAAAAATCCCACCCCCCTCTGAAAGAGACTCCAGGGCGCTGGATAGATGGGGTAAGAAGGTATACACTTCTGCAACCTTGGCTGTTATGGCCTTAAATTGCCAGTTTCATATGTTAAAGTATCAGCAACATATTATTGGATTGCTTAAACAGAAAATGATGTTGATTCCTGATTGTGCTGAAAATAAGGATTTACAGGATTTAATGCATTCTGCTGAACAAGTTGGAAAACATACTTTGCACTGTGGTTTTGATTCACTAGAGGCATCTTGCAGGGCTGCTGTCACTGGGTCTGCACTTAGAAGGCATGCTTGGCTTAAGGAGCAATCCTTGCCAGATAATGTTAAAGCTAAATTGCTGGATGCTCCCTTAAATCAGGACCGCTTGTTTGACAAAGCATAAGAAGTTCTTAAAAAGATGGATGAAAAAGCTAAATCTATGCAAACTGTTAAAATATTTCCTACAAGGACAGCCTCCAAGATTTAGTAGACATTGGCCCTCTAAGAATTGGTCCTTTCCTGCCACTTCCAGATCTTCTCAGTCCAAACCCAGAACCAGCAGAACACCCAGGCTTCAGTCCCAGGGTATGCACAGGACTTAGCAGTGGGGGGCTTCCACTTCCAAATCAGGGAGAAGTAAGACCCCCCCTATGGTAAACTGTCTCAATGACTTAATTTTAAAACTTTCAAGCACTTCTCAACTGGCTGCTCCTTTACGGGGAAAGATTGCTCTGCAGGCAAAAAACTGGGAACTCATTACCCAGGACAAATGGGTTTTAAATACAGTTTCCCCCAAGGATACAAATTTCACTTCCACACTTTACCAACCCCAAACAGTTGGCCAGATCTACCCCCAAATCAGTGGGCAGAGGCTCAAAAACAACTACTCTCTCTCTCAAGCATAAAGGCTATTCAAACTGTACCAGAAGAAGAAAAGGGACAAGGTTTCTACTCAAGACTTTTCCTGGTACCCAGAAAAGACAACTCATGGCATCCTATCCTGGACCTTTCTATCTTAAACACCTTTTTGGTGATTCCAAAATTCAAGACGCTAACTCTTCACCGGCTGCTTCTTATGCTAGGCAAAGATGTCTGGTTGGCAACACTGGATTTAAGGGAAGCCTACCTGCACATCCCAATCAGAGAATCTTGCAGAAGATACCTATGCTTTAAAGCAGGCTACATGCACTATCAGTTCTCTGCACTGCCCTTTGGCTTAACAACAGCGCCCAGGGTATTCACAAAGTGCCTAGCTCCAGTCATTGCATTTTGCAGGCAAAGAAATATTCAAATATACCCATATCTGGAGGATTGTCTAATTCAGGCAGAAAGCCAGGACATACTTTTGAATAATCTGGCATTTGTATAAAAGGTGCTAACTTGTTTGGGCTATACCATAAACAAAAATAAATCACATCTGGTACCCTGTCAACAAATTATATTCCTGGGAGCAAGCTTGAACATAACTTCCCACATGGCTTTCCTCATGCCAGAGAAACAAATTCACTTGACAACTTGCTTCAAACTAGTGGCCATAAAAACCCTGCTATCTGCAAGGCAAATACTGCAAAAGCCTTGGGTTTCATGGCCTTGTGCATTCTACTAATTCCATATGCAAGACTGCATATGAGGAAACTACAATGGTATCTAAAAAGCCTATGGTGTCAACATTCTCAGGATCTAGAAGCAATGATATCTATCATACCTTGCCTACACAGTTAGAATTCCTTTGGTGGGCAGAGGCCTGCCACCAAAACAAGGGACTACCATTCACTCTACCCCCTGCTGCCCAAAACCTAACAGCAGACGCATCAGACTATGCATGGGGGGGGGGGGGCACACCTGACAGGGAAGTGCATTCAGGGCAAATGGAACCCAAGTCAAATGCACCTGCATATCAATCAAAAAGAAATGTTAGCTATACAGAATGCTCTGACAGCCTTCAATGACCACATTCTTCCAGGACAATTAATGGTAAAGATGGACACCACCACTGTCATGTGTTACATAAACAAGCAGGTGGGTACCCATTCTTAGCCCTTTGCAGACTAGCCATTGCTCTGTGGAACACAGCCTTGAGCTACCAAGTGCATCTACAGGCTCAATTCCTGCCAGGAAAACTAAATACACTGGCAGACAAACTAAGCAGAAATCTCATGGACCCACACTAGTGGAAACTGGAACCAAAGACTTTCAAACATGTTGATAAGCAAATGGGGGAGCCCAGATATAGACCTGTTTGCCTCCCCCCAGAACTATCAATTGGACAAATTCTGCGCAAGGACTGCCCACAAACAAGCTTGGAAAGTGGATGCTCTGTCCTTCAGCTGGAAAAATCCATCAGTTTATGCCTTTCCTTTTCTGCCTCACTTCTCCAAAGTACTACTAAAGATCAAACCAAGAATGATACTGATTACACCAAACTGGCCACGCCAACATTGGTACCCCCTCTTGTGCAGTGTGTCACAGCTAGTTCCATGGCACCTGCCTCAGACCCCTACCCTGCTGTCACAGCAGGAGAGCCAGATTCTGCACCCTCAGCGTCAAACCCTGAACTTGGCAGCCTGGCTAATTACCTAATATCTCTGTTACCATCCCTCAGTAAACAAGTGTTGGATGCCATTTTGGAGGCAAGGAGGCCTAGTACTAGAAAATCTAATGATGAAAAATGGAAAAAAATTCTGTACCTGGAACCAAATAAGAGATGGCCGCAGCAGCGCCCACTTTACCTCAGATTCTTCAATACTTAACTGAGATGCTTCACAAGGGCCTTTCCTTTTCCTCCATCAAAATTCACGCCTCAGCCATTTCAGCTCATTACAACACAGAACCACCCTCTTTTCCCACCCACTGCTCAAGCAGTTCCTCAGAGGGGCCAAAAACTTAAGACCACCCAGGAGAGTCCCAAAACCAGCCTGGGACCTTAACTTTGTATTGGAAAATCTCACTCTTCCACCTTTTGAGCCAGCTGCAAGTGTAGATTTAAAATTCCTTTCTTACATATTCATAGATTATTATTAGGCTAACTGTCCTCTTGGACCATTTTTAAGCCAAGCCAATTACCCCCTGTGAGAATCAAACCCTGCACCTTGTGTTTCTAAGGTAACCATTACGCCACTCTCCCCTCTTGGAAAACAGCTTTCCTTTTAGCAATCACTTCAGCAAGAAGGGTATCTGAATTATAGGCCCTTATGGCAGTGGAGCCTTTCATCATCTTTCATGCGGACAGGGTGTCCCTCAGGACCAATCCCTCCTTCATGCCCAAGGTGGTATCCAGTGTGGCTCTTAATCCATTCATTTGCCAACCATCTTTTCTAATCCACAGAACAAAGGGGAACAGATACTGTACTCCTTAGATGTGTACAGACAACTTAGATTTTACTTGGACAGGACTAAACCTCAAAGGAAATCTGAACAATTGCTGGTGGCATTTACTGCAGGGGCAAAGGGGAAGGCTATTTCAAAGCAAACCATTTCTAAATGGATAGGCCATTGCATTCATTTCTGCTATAAGCACCATGGAAAACCTATCCCACAGGGGATTAGACCCCATTCAACCAGGGCTGCATCTACCTCTACAGCCTTTATCAGAGGTGTCCCTACCAGAGACATCCTAGAAGCCGCTACCTGGAGTTCTGTACATATTTTCACCAAGCATTACCATTTGCCAATTTTCTCTAATTCCAGAGCTGGCTTTGCCACTGCAGTCTTGCAGGGCCTTATAGTTGGTCCTAATGCTATCTAAATTCCTCCTCCCTTCCTTAGCTTTGGGAATCTACCCAAATGTGATGGCTGCAACAGTGAAACATGAAGAACATAGTACAGTTGTGTACACTTACCATAAATGTAGATGTTTGGGTGTTATTCACTGTTGCATTCCTGGTTACCCTCCCTCCAGCCCCCTTACTTCTTTTGGCTATACGTCTACTCTCCTTTACTATGCTTAAAAGCTTTATATAAGGGGGACACCTGACATCTGGGGCAAGAAAAACTGATGTAATGACGTCAGCTGCATGCTTTATACCCCTGACTACCTGACGTCACGGAAGATGAGACAGCAACTGACGCAGGACCCAAGACTTTTATAATCAGCCTGACTGAGGGTTACTGCAAGCAGATAACCCAAATGTGATGACTGCAACAGTGAATACACTCGAACATCTAGGACCAGCTATAAGTCCCTGCAAGACTGCAGTGGCAAAACCAGCTCTGGATTTAGACAAAATAGGCAAATGGTAATGCTTGGTGAAAGTATGCACATAACTCCAGGTAGCAGCTTCTAGGATGCCCCTGGTAGGGACACCTCTGAGAAAGGCTGTAGAGGTAGATGCAGCCCTGGTTGAGTGCGGTCTTATCCCCTGTAGGATAGGTTTTCCATAGTGCTTATAGCAGAAATTAATGCAATGGCCTATCCATTTAGAAATGGTTTGCTTTGAAATGGCCTTCCCCTCTGCCCCTGCAACAAATGCAACCAGCAGTTCAGATTTCCTTTGAGGTTTAGTCCTGTCCAAGTAAAATCCAAGTTGTCTGTGCACATCTAAGGAGTGCAGTATCCGTTCCCCTTTGTTCTGTGGATTAGAAAAGAAGGTTGGTAAATGAATGGACTGATTAAGAGCAACACTGGATACCACCTTGGGCATGAAGGTGGGGTTGGTCCTGAGTGAAACCCTGTCTGCATGAAAGATGATGAAAGGCTCCACTGCCATAAGGGCCTGTAATTCAGATACCCCTTCTTGCTGAAGTGATTGTTAAAAGGAAGGCTGTTTTCCAAGAAAGGATTTTTAACTCTGCACTTGCAGCTGGATCAAAAGGAGGTAGAGTGTGTTTTTCCAATACAAAGTTAAGGTCCCATACTGGAGTTGGGGCTCTCCTGGGTGGTCTTAACTTTTTATGGCCCCTCTGAGGAACTGCTTGAGCAGTGGATGAGAGAAGAGGGGTGGCTCTGTGTTGTAATGGGCTGAAATGGCTGAGGCATTAATTTTGAGGGAGGAAAAAGAAAGGCCCTTGTGAAGCATCTCAGTTAAGAATCGGAGGTAAATTGGGCGCTGCTGTGCCCATCCCCTTGAGTTTGGTCCCAGGAACAGAATCTTTTCCTTTTTTCAGCGTAAGATTTTCTAGTACTAGGCCTCATTGCCTCCAAAATGACATCCAACACTTGTTTACTGAAGGATGGTAACGGAGAGGTCAGGCTGCCAGGTTCAGGGTTTGGCTGAGGATGCAGAATCTGGCCCTCCTGCTGGGACAGCAGGGTAGGGGTCTGAGGCAGGTGCCAGCAGTGACACATTGCACAAGAGGGGGCACCAGTGTTGGTGTGGCCAGTCTGGTGCTATCAGTATCGTCCTTGGTTTGTCCTGTTTGATCTTTAGTAGTACATTGGAGAGGAGAGGCAGAGGAGGAAAGGCATAAACAGAGAGATTATTCCAGTTGAAGGACAGGGCGTCCACTTTCCAAGCTTGTTTTTTTGGGAGTCCTTGTGCAGAATTTGTCCAATTGGTAGTTTTGGGGGGAGGCAAAGAGGTCTATATCTGGGCTCCCCCATTTATCAACATGTTGAAAGTCTTTGGTTCCAGATTCCACTTGTGTGGGTCCATGAGATTTCTGCTTAGTTCATCTGCCAGGGTATTTAGCTTTCCTGGCAGAATTGAGCCTGTAAATGCACTTGGTAGCTCAAGGCTGTGTTCCACAGAGCCATGACTAGTCTGCAGAGGGGGTATGAATGGGTCCTCCCCTGCTTGTTTATGTACCACATAACAGTGGTGTTGTCCGCCCTTACCATTAATTGTCCTGGAAGAATGTGGTCCTTGAAGGCTGTCAGAGCATTCTGTACAGCTAACATTTCTATATGATTGATATGCAGGTACATTTGACTTGGGTTCTATTTGCCCTGAATGCACTTCCCTGCCAGGTGAGCCCCCCATGTATAATCTGATGCATCTGTTGTTAGGGTTTGGGTGGCAGGGGTTAGAGTGAATGGTAGTCCTTTGTTTTGGTGGCAGGCCTCTGCTCACCAAGGAAACTCTAATTTGTAGGCAAGGTATGATAGGAATCATTGATTCTAGATCCTGAGAATGTTGACACCATAGGCTTTTCAGATACCATTGTAGTTTCCTCATATGCAGTCTTGCATATGGAATTAGTAGAATGCAGGAGGCCATGAACCCCAAGGCTTGCAGTATTTGCCTTGCAGATAGCAGGATTTTTGTGGCCATTAGTTTGAAGTAAGCTGTCAAATGAATTTGCTTCTCTGGCATGAGGAAAGCCATCTGGGAAGCTATGCTCAAGCTTGCTCCCAGGAATATAATTTGTTGACAGGGTACAAGATGGGATTTCTTTTGGTTTATGGTGTACCCCAGACAAGTTAGCACCTTTTGTACAAATGCCAGATGATTCAGAAGTATGTCCTGGCTTTCTGCCTGAATTAGACAATCGTCCAGGTATGGGTATATTTGAATATTTCTTTGCCTGCAAAATGCAATGACTGGAGCTAGGCACTTTGCGAATACCCTGGGCGCAGTAGACAAGCCAAAGGGCAGTGCAGAGAACTGATAGTGCATGTAGCCTGCTTTGAAGTGTAGGTATCTTCTGCAAGATTCCCTGATTGGGATGTGCAGGTAGACTTCCTTTAAATCCAGTGTTGCCAACCAGGCATCCTTGCCTAGCATAGGAAGCAACTGAAGAGTTAGCATCTTGAATTTTGGGATCACCAAAAATGTGTTTAGGATAGAAAGGTCCAGGATAGGATGCCATGAGTTGTCTTTTCTGGGTACCAGCAAAAGTCCTGAGTAGAAAACCTGACCCTTTTCCTCTTCTGGTACAGTCTGAATAGCCCTTATGTTTGAGTAACTTGCTTTTGAGCCTCTGCCCACTGATTTGGGGGTAGATCTGGCCAACCATTTGGGGTTGGTAAGGAGTGAAAGTGGAATCTGTATCTTTGGGAAACAAGACGTTATGTACTCACCATAATGTTTGATGTATGTAGTCTATCTCGCCTCACATTCTTACCCATGGGTTCGGAGCCGAACTTCGGCTCCGACTCTAGCTCGAAGTCTTTCAATTGGCTGGGCTAAGAAGATATCCCACGCTGCACTGCTCCCTTTTCCCAGATCTAGTTTGCTGCGAGCTCACTCACTCACTCTCCACACAACACAGAGAAGGAAGAACATACCAACCATAAAGGAATTTTGAAACCATACCTAACCCCTAGGTCCTCCAGGATGGGGGAAGGAGGGGGGTAAGAAAGAATGTGAGGTGAGATGGACTACATACATCGACCGTTATGGTGAGTACATAACTTCTTGATGTTATGTAGTCCAATCTCGCCTACATTCTTACCCGTGGGACAGCGTCCCCAGCACCCGAATCCTGGGAGGCTCAGTGGAAAATACTCCTGAGCACTGTAGAACCAAAGGAAGACCTGCCTCTGGACACCAAATCTAACTTGTAGTGAGTAACAAAGGTGTGAGGAGATGCCAATGCAGCCGCAGCACAAATATCATCCATAGACATCCTGGCCTGAAAGGCTGTAGATGTAGACACAGATCGGGTAGAATGAACCTTCACTTGAAATGGCAAATCCCTGCCACCTGAAGCATAAATGAAGGAAATACAGCTGGAGATCCATCTAGACAAGGTGACTTTGGAAACAGGAGACCCAATCCTGTTTTCTGAAAACGAGACAAACAAATGATCCAATTTTCTAAGATCCTTCATTCTATGTAAATAGAATCATAACTGTCTGTGGACATCCAGCTGATGAAATCTAAATTCTGCCTTGTTCGAGAACTCTGGAAAGAATACAGGTAGTTCAATGGATTGGTTTAGATTACTAACTGAAGCCACTTTCGGTAGAAAGGAAGGGTTTTGGTCTGAGAGAAACCCTGTCCTTATGAAAAATCAAGTAAGGTGGTCTAATTGATAAGGCTTGAAGCTCCGAGACACGTCTGGCTGAAGTGATGGCTACCAAAAAGATGGTCTTCTAAGTCAAAAATTTTAAATCACGAGTGGCTGCAGGCTCAAAGGGGGGTGAAGTGAGACATTGTAGAACAAAGTCCCAAGGCATAACTGGGCCAAAGACTGGATGACGAAGCAGCATAGTGCCCTTCAGGAATGCCTTACAAAGTCTGTGTGCCATGAGACTAGGCTCATCAGCAACGTGAAAGGTGGAAATAGCCATCAACTAGACCTTAATAGTTGCAGCCGCTGATCCCTGGTTGAAAAACATGGGGAGGAACTCCAGGACTGAAGAAACTGGAGCTGTACAAGGATCAATTTGTCTTGCATGTGCTCATATGGAAAATCTCTTCCATTTGCTGGAATAGATTTTTCTGGTGGAAGGCTTATGGGAGGAAGACAGAATATGAACCACTTCCGGCGAAAAATGATGAAGCCTGACTAATTATGGAAGTGGAGCAGCCAGGCTGTCAACAGGAGGGTCTGAAGAGAGGGATGGAGCTGCCCTGACATATGAGTCAGCAGATCTGGTTGTGGATCCAGAACCCAAGGGGCATCCATTAGGTAAGGATGGAGAAAGGGGAATCAAATTTGACGAGGCCAGTGTGGAGCAATCAGAATCATTTTGCTTCCCAAAGACTGCGCTTTCTGTATCACCTTTGTCAGCAGAGGAACAGAATGGAAGGCATAGAGTAGACAGTACAGTTGTGTACACTTACCATAAATGTAGATGTTAGAGTGTCTTCACTGTTGCAGTCATCACTGTAGGGTTCTTCCTGCCGGCAGGCAGTCCTCGGTTGGCCAGAATGCCAAAGTCTGGGTCCGGCGTCAGCTGTTCAGCCATGCTCCCTGACGTCAGAGCGCTAGGAGTAAAAAGCTACCAGCCGACGCCATGTTCTCCAGTTTTTCTTGCCCCAGATGTCAGGTGCCCAAAAGTGAAGTCTAATAGTAAAACAAAAATGTAACATACAACAAACCCCATACCCTGTAGCAAATACACCTCAGAAGAAGGGTGAAGTAGGAACCACACTAGTGAAAGTATAAGAGGGGACAGGAGGGAGGGTAACCCAGACTGCAACAGTGAAGACACTTGAACATCTACATTTATGGTAAGTGTACACAACTGTACTATGTGTGTTTCACTGTTGCAGTCATCACTGTAGGGTTGAATCTCAAAGCTGAGATAAAGGGTGGTGGTTATAGAGTAGAAGGGGCAGCTAGAAGGCCCTGCAAGACTGCAGAAGCAAAGCCTGCCCTAGACTTAGAGTAAAGAGGGAGACTGTAGTGCTTAGAGAAAGTATGCACTGAACTCCAAGTTGCAGCTTCCAAAATATCTTTGGTAGGTACTCCCCTGAGAAAGGCAGCTGAAGTAGCAGCAGCTCTGTTAGAGTGAGTCCTAATTTTTCCTGGGATTTGCTTTCCATGATGAGAGTAACAAAATCTGATTCCATGAGCAATCCATTTAGAAATGGTCTGTTTTGAAATGGCTTTGCCTTGGGAGTTTGTGGCATAAGAAACAAACAGTTGCTGTTTTCCTGATATCCTTGGTTCTGTCCAGGTAAAAACGAAGTTGTCTGTGTACATCCAAGGAATGCAAGATCCTTTCCCCTTTATTTTGTGGATTAGTGAAAAAAGTTGGCAGGTGAATAGTTTGATTTAAAGCTACTTTGGAAACCACTTTAGGCATGAAAGTAGGATTAGTCCTTAAAGACACCCTATCTTGGTGAAAAATAATATAAGGTTCCACAGCCATGAGTGTTTGTAACTCCAAGACTCTCCTGGCTGAAGTCAAAGCCAGTAGGATAGCTGTCTTCCATGATAAATACTTAATATCAGATGTAGCAGCAGGCTCAAAAGGAGGCAGAGTGAGTTTTTCCAGAACATAGTTGAGGTCCCAGGCAGGTATGGGTGGTGTCCTAGGGGGCCTTAAATTCTTTGCTCCTCTGAGATATTGTTTCAGAAGTGGATGCAAAAAGATTGGAGGATCTGTATTGTAATGTGCAGAGATAGCGGAGGCATGTATTTTTATGGAGGAGAAGGATAAACCTTTATGTAGCATGTCTGTCAGGTAAAGTAAAATCAGTGGAATATTAGGAATGAGAGGATCTGAATCCTGAGCATGCATCCAGGTGCAAAATCTCTTCCATTTACCTGCATAAGATTTTCTAGTGCTAGGCCGTCTGGGCTTCTAAGATGACATCCATGACCTGTTTGGGTAGGAAAGGATTAATCACAGACCCTGAATTCGCCAGGCTGAGAGTTTTGATATGAGAGTGCAGAACCTGGCCTGGTGTTGGGACAAATGATTTGGAATCTGAGGTAAAATCCAAGGAGGCTCCTGGTAGAGATTTCATCAGTGTTGAGTACCAAAATTGATGAGGCCAATTTGGGGCCAGTAAAATCATCATCTTGGGCTTGTCCTGCTTGATCTTTAATAACACCCGTGGAAGAAGAGGTAGTGACGGAAAGGCATACCCTGAGAGGTTTCTCCAACTGAATGATAGTGCATCCACTTTCCATGTTAGTTTGTGAAATGTCCTTGTGCAAAAGATCTGTAACTGGTGGTTGGAGGGGGATGCAAATAGATCTATGTCCCGGCAGCCCCAGGCTTCTGTAATCATCCTGAATGTTTGGGTGTCTAGCATCCACTCGTGTGGGTCTGACAGGATCCTGCTCAGGCTGTCTGCCAGAATATTGTTTCCCTGGCAGGAACTGAGCTTGTAGATCCACTTTGCAAGCTGGAGCTGTGTTCCATAGAGTCATGGCTAGTCTGCAAAGGGGGTAGGAGTGTGAACCCCCTTGCTTGTTTATGTACCACATAACTGTGGTGTTGTCTGTCCATATCAGTAGTTGTCCTGGTTGTAGAAGATCCCTGAAAGCCAAGAGGGCATATTGTGCAGCTAACATCTCTTTTAAATTGATATGTAGGTGCTTCTGATTTTCTGTCCAAAAACCTTGCAGACCTTTTCCCTGCAAGTGGGCTCCCCATACGTAATCCGAGGCATCCGTGGTTAACACTTGGCTGGCTGGAGGCAGACTGAAGGCTTTCCCTTTGTTGTGAAGACATGCCATGGTCCACCAATGGAATTCCTTTTGTAGGCAAGACAAGACAGCAATCTGTGTCGAGACTGTGGCAATGCTGGGACCATACACTTTTTAGGTACCATTGTATTTTTCTCATATGTAGTCTTGCATTTGGTATGAGAAGGATGCAGGAGGCCATGTAACCCAAAGCCTGCAGGAATTTCCTTGCAGTTAGCGGAGTTATTGACGCCAAGGTTTTGAAAGTTGAAGCCAGCTGTAGTTGTTTTTCGGATGTCAGGAATGCCATCTGGGTTGTTGTGTTTAGAAGAGCACCCAGAAAGGTTATCTGTTGTGTGGGTGTCAAATTTGACTTTTTTTATGTTCACAGTGAATCCCAGGTACTTGAGAAGATTTTGAACAAATTCCAGGTGCTGGAGTAAGACATCCTTGCTGTCTGCTCGAATAAGGCGTCCAGATAAGGGTAAATCTGAATTCCCTTGAGTCTGCAATAAGCTACTGCTGGTGCCAGGCACTTGGTGAAGACCCTGGGCGCAGTAGACAAGCCAAAGGGCAGCACAGAGAATTGGTAATGTTTTGAGCCGGCCTTGAACCTGAGGTATTTTCTGCACTCCTGCCCGATAGGGATGTGTAGGTAAGCCTCCTTTAAATCCAATGTCACCATCCATGCATTTTTGCTCAACATTGGCAGGAGCTGCTGCAGAGTAAGCATCTTGAACTTTGGTATCTCTAGGAAAGTATTTAAGACTGACAGATCCAGGATGGGTATCCATGAATTCTGCTTTCTGGGAACTAGAAAGAGCCTTGAGTAAAAGCCTTGCCCCGTCTCTGATTGTGGAACCAATTCTATGGCCCTCATAGCCATGGGGGATCCCACCTGGTTTAATGCCTCTGACCACTGGTGTTTTAGTAGGTCTGGCCATCCATTTGGTCTTGGCAAGGTATGAAAGTGGAATTTGTAACCTCTTGAAACTACATCCAGAACCCACTTGTCTTGGGTTATGTAAGTCCAATTTTGTTGAAAAAGAGAGTTTTCCTCCTAAAGGGGCTTCCAGGAGAGAAGTTCCTGGAGCCATGCAGGGGGAGTCATTGAGCCTGTTTTCTATAAGACTGAGGTCTGTCCTCTCCACCCCTGGGGGTGGAAGCACTCCACTGTCTAGGTCTGTAAGAGGTCTGTGCTTGGGCCCTCCCTCTGGAGCACCTATATCTACCCCCCTGAGGCCTGTCCGAACTGGGAAAGGACCAATTTTTAGTTGGCCAATTTCTGCTAAATCTAGGGGGCTGAACTTGTAAGAAATCCTTAACCATTTGCATGGATTTTGCCTTATCCTCCATTTTCTTTATCACCTCTTCAGCTTTAGACCCAAACAAAACATTATGCTGAACAGGAGCATCCAGTAACTTTGCTTTCACTTGATCAGGTAAGTTTTGTTCCTTAAACCAAGCATGCCTTCTAATGACTGTGCCAGAGACAGCCGCCCTGCAAGAAGCCTCCAAGGCATCAAAACCACAGTGTAAACCATGCTTCCCCACTTGTTCAGTAGCATGCATCAAATCGTGTAATTCCTTATCTGCACATGCAGAAATGGTACCCAGCTTTTGTTTCATAACAGACAGTAGAAATTGCTATATATAGATATTTTAGCATATGAAATTGACAATTTAAAGCCCTAATAGATAAAGTAGCAGAAGTGTACACTTTTTTTCCCCATCTCTCCAAAGCTCTAGAATCCTTATCTGTCGGGATAGGGTTTTTAGCAGAGGCAGCCTTAACCCCCTTAGGACCCTGAGAAATGGTTTCTGGATCAGCAGTAGGATTTTTGTAAAGGAACTGGTGGGAGTCAGGAACCCTGTAATATCTGTTGGGCTTAGCAGGGGCTGGAGGAAAGGAGTCAGGAGTTAAATTAGCCTCAGAAAAGGCATCACCCACAATATCCAAAATAGGAGGAATAGCCAGGGGTCTATGTTGGGGAAGAAGGAAATCCCTGAGCCTTCTCTTAGATTCTGAGTACTCCTGTCCTTCCCAGTGAAAATGTTCCCTCATGTCATGTAAAGTTTCCCCAAAAGAAAAATCCTCAGGGGGAGAAGCTGATGAAATGGATTCCTCAGCATCAGAATCCTCATAAGGAGGGAGAGTATATTCCTGTTCAGAGGAAGACACTGAAGAAATAGATGCCTGATCAGAAGATTCACAATCCAACTCTTGCCTTGGCCTTTTGTCTGGAGGGGGATGAGTACCCCTAATTATGGTTAGTAAGTCCTCCGCCATTTTTAAGTAACTGTTGCTGAGATTTGGGTCCCGGATCAGAAGACGCCTGGGCTGGTGTCTTAGATTTAGGAGTCGTCTTTGCCTTTGTCTTTGCCTTTATCAGAAGCTGTGTAGGCCTGAAAACCCCCTCGGAAGCCGGTACCTGCACAGCAGCTCCGGACCCATCCGAGAGAGCATTGTCCGAAGGTCCTGCAGCTGGAGTGCTCAAAGGCCTAGTTGGCTCCTCATGGGAGTCCGTTTCAGCAATCGGTTCTGAAATGGCCGATGACAGGGGCTGCAAAAGCGCCTCACTGACGACGGCCAAACCTGTAGCTGGCTCTGCTTGTAAAATGTCTGATTTGGACCTCAGAGGCCTGTCCTTATCCTTGCGTCGTTTGTGAACTCCGGTAGTCGGAAGAGAGTCAGACGACATTTTAGTGAAAAGCAAAATCGTACCTCCGCTTAATCATACGTTGGTTAAATCTAGCACAAAACCAACAAACAACTACGTCGTGGTCAGGGCCTAAACAAAGAATACAGTAAGAATGGAAATCCTTATGAGGTATTTGCTTCCCACAAGAAATGCAATTATTAACTTTTTCTGACATCGGTCTGGAGCAAGAAAAAAAGTTTCCCCAATGGGGTACTTAGCTTTGAGAAGAAGAAATAAGTCTTCGGACTGAAGCATGAAAAAGTATCAGGAGTCAGCCGACCGGCACTTGCGAACTGCTTTCACCGCACGGCAAGAAGGACTGGGGAACATGGCATTGGCTGGCAGCTTTGTACTCCTAGCGCTCTGATGTCAGGGAGCATGGCTGAACAGCTGATGCCGGACCCAGACTTTGGCATTCTGGCCGACCGAGGACAGTCTGCCGGCAGGAAGAACCCTATAAGGATGACTGCAACAGTGAAACACGATGAACATCAGAGGGCCAGTTGTGAACTAGAGCATCCCTAGGTGATTCCACCTGACGGGGGATAAGGGTGAAGTAACTGCTGCATTTGGTATTGAGGGGGCTGGCAAATAGGTTGCAGCAAGGCTGACCTCATCTGTGGAAAATCTGCTCCGCAACCTGATTATTCAGGGACCACTCGTGAAGCATCAAAATAGCTCTGCTCAACCTGTCGGCAATCACATTGGACTTCCTCGGAATGTGCGTTGCTACAAGAAAACATTGGGAAGCCACTGCCACACTTGCATGGCCTGTCTGCAAAGGGGGTACAACTTGGTTCCTCCTGGTTTGTTTAGATACTATACCACCGACATACTGTCTGAGTGGATAGCAATTGTCCCAAGAGGAAGAAAGCTCTGAAGTGCTTGCAATGCTAGTAGCACTGCTCTCATCTCCAAGACATTGAAATGCAGATGCATCTTGTGTTCCCTGCCACGTGCCTTGGACTGTCCTGCCTAGATAATGCCCCCCTACCCCATCTAGGAGGCATCTGTGGTCACTGTGGCAACCGGAGGGGACAGAATGAAGGGTTTTCCCGCATTGAGGTTGCTGCCTAGATAATGCCCCCCCACCCCATCTAGGAGGCATCCGTGGTCACTGTGGCAACCGGAGGGGACAGAATGAAGGGTTTTCCCGCATTGAGGTTGCTGGTGTGAAGCCACCAGTGAAGATCCTGCTTGCACCTGTCTGTGATTATTATAAGATGAGAAAGCGGAAGATGTTGTAGAGACCACTGGGCAAAGAGTAGCCATTGAAGGAGCATCATGTGGAGCCTCACCAGAGGAACCAGCATAATTGTAGCAGCCGTCGTCCCTAACAATTTGAGGATCAATCTTGCCATGAGCACGGTGTCTAACTCGGCACCTATAATGGTGACATGCTGCGAGGGCAACAAGGCAGACTTTTCCCAATTTAGAGTGATACCCAATTGTTGACAGTTTGATAGTGGCGTCTCTGGTTTGTAGGAGTAGATGCCTGGTGGTGGCAGAAAGGAGCCAGTCATCCAGGTACAGAAACACTTGGAATCCCTGACGTCTCAAGTCAGCTGTCACCACTGCAATACATTTGAACACCCTAGGGGCTGTGGTGAGACCAAAAGGCAGGGTATGAAATTGAAAATAGCTGTCTCCCAGCCGGAAGTGTAGATGACTTCTGGATGTCCTGTCCATCTTTATATGGTACTAAGCATCTTTGAGGTCGATGGAGCAAATCCACACTTCTTTTCCCAACAATGGGAGAATAGATTGCAACGTGACCATTCGGAACTTGGACTTCTTCACATGGGTGTTCAATATGCTGAGATCCAAAATGGGTCTCAGGTCCCTGTCCTTTTCTGCACCAAAAAGAATCTGGAGTAAGTCCCTAATCTGATCTGGTCTGTGGGGACATGCTGGATGGCTCCTTTTCCTAGCAGCTTTAAAACCTCTGAAGCTGCGGAATCCATTTGATTGGGTGGAACATCTGGGATTTTTTTGATCGGAGGGGGAGTTGAAGAGAAGGGAATGCGATATCCTACGGAAACTTTTTAATACCCATTGGTCCTGAGTGATACCTTGCAAGACCTCTGGGTATAGTGAAATGCGACCCCCGACTGGCTCCGGAAATGCATAGTCAGGCCTCCATCAGGAGCGCAGGTAGGGAGAACCACGAAAGGAATCACGGTCACCCTGGTTACGCAGGCCTCCTCTGCCCCTAGGGCAGTGTCTACCTGAATTACCACCCCCTCCCCTGCCTCTGGAGGGGGACTCACCTTGTGCGTCATGAAAAAACCTCTGCAATTTTTTTGAACCACATCTTCCCACCCTTCTGGGTCTTGGGATAAGGCCTAGAGGGGAGGGAAAACGGACATCCACAGCAGAGTTTTTCCCTCTTGCTCGCACCTAGCAAGAGTGTCCTTCACCTTGGTTCTGAATAAGGAGGAACCATCAAACGGGGTGTTGGTGAACGTAGACTTGAAGGCCTCCGCGAAATTACAGAGGCACATCCAGGAGTATCTCCCAAGAGCAACTCCCGAACTTGCTGCCCTACCCGCTCCTTCGGCTGCATAAGAGATCAGCCTCATGGAGGAGTTAGCAATAGAGTTGAGGGTAGACATTTGAGCACTGACCTTCTGAGCCACGCATCAGAAATGTTACCCTGCAGAGTATCTCCAAGCTCTTTCAGGAGATCTCTTTGGAGATGTGTAAAATATAAGTAATTCAGTGACTGCAGAATAAAGGCCGCTGAAGAAAACATACGCTTCCCATACTGGTCCATGGTCCTAAACTCCTTGTTAGGAGGATGGACGGTAGACGAAGTCTCAGCCAGTTCCTTCTTGGTGGCCACTGCCACCACCATGGCATCTACAGGAACTCCCTTGGATAGAAACTCTTTGTCAGAGGGGATGGACAATAATTTGTTGGGTCTCCTGGGGACCGGTTCCACAGAGTTACAGGTTTCCTACACCCTTCGACAAACCAGATCCAGAAGTTTGTCAAAGGGTGGAGATACCCAGGGGTGGAGGGCTGAGCCCCAAAGGCCTTCAGGAACACTGACTCCTCGGAGGGAGCTTTGGAGGGCCAATCATCCCTCTGCTTCAAAATTTCTAGGATGTCAGAGAAAGACATCCTCAGAGGATGACTTGGGGGACCCCTCCAATTCCTCGAGGTCAGTGTCTGATGTGAGGGACTCGTCTTGGGAGTCGATGTGCTTCCTCTTGCACTTTCTTTTTTTGGGTGGCTCCTCAGGCAAAAACACTGAGGGGCCCTCAGAAATATGGGGACCACTCATTGGGGTATCCTGAGGCCTTGAATCTCCACTGTCGAAAGATAGAGGGCGATCAGAGACCCGCACTAGAGCTGGAGGTGACGGTGTGTCAGTGCCAAATGATGCTGCTGAGGACCTGGCCAGTGGGCTCCGTATGGCCTCGAACGCTGGTCCCCCCCGGCTCCGAAGATCGACCAGCCATGGAAGACCTCGGAGCAGAAGGGACCAGGTCCAAAGCAGGGGTCAGGCTCCCCTGCGCCGAAGCACCGAGAGGGAGGCTAGGAGCCGAAAAGTGTCTCGAGGCCTCCCCCTCGGGTCCGGCTGAGGAACCATGAGTCACAGACCCCGTGGATGGAGCCAACGGGGTCAGAGCTGAAGCCAGAGCCAATAAGCCAGGATGGGCCATTGGAACAGACCCACTCTGGCTCCGAAAGCTGAGATTCGATCGGAGGAGGAGGAGGTATCGATGCTGGCTGGGTGACAGGCTCCAGAGCTGACTGGGCTGGAACCGAAAACAATTTTGCCAGTACCGGTGATAGGAGCAGTCTCTGTACCACTATCTACATCCACATCTGAAAGAGTCCTGGAGGACCTAGAAGATAAGGAAGAAGATCTAGACCTCCTCTCCAAAGGTGACCTGCGAGGCGGAGAGACTGGCCTAAAATTTGGAGGCCAGCTCTGAACTAGCACCTCCGCAATCGGCTCCGAGGGACTTGGAGCCGAAGCAGATTCCATCGATGCACTAGCATCCTGCGGCTCCAAAGACAGTGGAGCCAAGGATGCCACAGTATATTTTGCTACTTTCTCCAGAGGCTTCAAGGATACAGATGGAGCTGGAGATCGCTTTTTAGCCTTGGAAGTTTTACTCTTAGAGGGAGAGGACTTGCAGTTAGAAGCCCTCCCCAAATCCTCCTCAAAGGAGGGTTTCAAAAGTCCTTTCAAAATTAGTTTGTTCTTCCTCTCCTGAAGAACACGCGGGCTAAATGCATGGCAAAATGTACAAGATTCCTGGAGGTGAATCGCCCCAGACAATAAACACACACAGAGTGCCCATCAGTGACTGACATTTTATAACCACATTTAGTACATTTCTTAAAGCCTGAGGGCTTCTGCTCTTTCATACCCTTAGACATAGTGAAGGAAACTGAAAAGCCATCAACCATTAACTATAGAAGCCACAAGTGCGGGAACTATAGAAAACCCAACAGACAATCACAAAAAGACCTCTAACTTAAGCGGTCCCAACAGGAACACAGGGAAAGGACTAGGTCCTCTAACTTAAATGGCCCTAGCCCGAGGGATAGGTACCTACTAACAAGCAACACAGAACAACAGGAGCGGATTAGCTCCTCTAACTGAAATGGGCCTAGCCCGTAGGGGAAACAGCGGGACACCACAAAAGACAATACCACGAGAAAAAAGGTACACCAGATTATCAAACTTGTACACACACACACACACCACACAGCTATGAAAATAGCTTTTTTGAAGCAGGAATACCTCAATAAAATACCAAAAATTATACCTAGCCACAGCCAAAAGTGAGACCATGTCTAAGCTATATGAGCGGCAAACGAGATCTGGGAAAAGGGAGCAGTGCAGCATGGGATACCTTCTTAGCCCAGCCAACTGAAAGACTTCGAGCTAGAGTATGGCCAAGTCAGAGCCGAGGTTCGGCTCCGAACCCACGGGTAAGAATGTAGGCGAGATTGGACTACATAACATCTATATTTAAAACCCAGTTGTCCTGGGTAATGAGTTCCCAATTTTTTGCCTGCTGGGCAATCTTTCCCCCTAAGGGATCAATCAGTTGTGCAGGACTTGGAAGATTTAAGGTTAAGTCATTGAGACAGTTTACCATAGGGGCTGAGTCTTACCACTCCCTGCTTTGGAAGTGGGAGCCCCCCACTGCTTAGCCCTGTGAGTACCTTTGGACTGAAGCCTGGGTGTTCTGCTGGTTCTGGGTTTAGACTGAGAAGGCCTGGAAGAGGCAGGAAAGGACCAATTGTTAAAGGGCCAATGCCTACTAAATCGAGGAGGCTGTACTTGCAGGAAATCTTTAACAGTTTGCATAGATTTAGCTTTTTCCTCCATCTTTTTAAGTACTTCTGCTTTGTTGCCAAACAGGGGGTCTTGGTTCAAGAGAGCATCCAGCAATTTAGCTTTAACATGATCTGGAAAAGATTGCTCCTTAAGCCAAGCATGCCTTCTAAGTACAGACTCAGTGACAGCAGCCCTGCAAGATACCTCTAGTGAATCAAAACCACATTGCAAAGTGTTTTTCAACTTGTTCAGCAGAATGCATTAAATCCTGTAAATCTTTATTTTCAGCACAGTCAGGAATCAACATCAATTTCTGTTTAAGCAATCCAATAATATGCTGCTGATACTTTAACATATGAAACTGGCATTTTAAGGCCCTAATGGCCAAGGTTGCAGAAGTGTATACCTTCTTACCCCATCCATCCAGCACCCTGGAATCTCTATCAAAGGGAACAGGGATTTTTGGCAGTAGTAGCCTTAGTGCCCTTGGGTCCCTGTGAAAAGGTCTCAGGATCCGCCGTAGGATTTTTAAAAAGGAACTTTTGAGTCAGGAATCCTGTAATATCTATCAGGTTTTTAGGGAGCAGGAGGTAAGGAGTCCAGGGCCAAGCTAGATTCAGAAAAGGCATCATCAACAATGTCCAGTACAGGGGAGATAGCTAAAGGCCTGTGTTTGGGCAGGAGTAAGAAATCCTTAAGCCTCTTTTTAGAATCAGAGTAATCCTGGTTTCCCAGTGGAAATGCTCCCTAAGAGTATGCAAAGTTTCACCAAGAGAGAAATCCTCTGGAGTGGAAGCAGAGGGAATACAGTCCTCTGCATCAGGATTCTCATAAGTAGATAAGGGTAAATCCTGGTCATCAGAGGAAACAGAAATTTCAGAATCCTGATCAGAAGTATCATAGGCAAATTCAATCCTAGGTCTCAGAGGGAGAAGGTTGGCTTCCTCTGATTAAAGTAGCAAGATCTTCAGCCATTCTTATTATTTGTTTTTTAGGCATAGAGGCCTGACCATGCAGTCTGGGCATTGTTTTTTTAGGCATGGTTCGAGTTTTAGGCCTTGAAGAAGAAGATGGAATCGGTTTAATATGCAAATCAGTAGGCCTGAATACACCCTCAGAAGCCGGTGCCTGCACAGCGGCTCCAGACCCATCCATGGTAAAGACATCCGCAGGTTCCACAACTGAAGAATCTCGCAGTATACCAGACTCCAAATGGGTCTCAGTAGAGGCCTGCAAATCTGAAGTAGCGGGTATCAGGGGCTGTGAAAGAGCCTCACTGAGTCCCGGCGAACAGGCGACTAGCTTAGGAGATGCGTCGTCGGCAGCTTTGGACCTAGGTGGCCTGTCTCTGTCTTTATCTTTACATTTTTTCAGAATGTCGGTAGTCGGATTGCTTACCGAAGACATATCTGGATAATTGAACTGAGTACCAAAATATTTAGAAGCGTAAATATACCGACAACGAATAGTTCGCTGTTTAAATAAGGCACAAAACCGACAGCGAGGCACGTCATGGTCAGGGCCTAGGCAAGGAATACAGTATGAATGAAAATCTTTATGAGGTATTTGCTTTCCACAAGAAATACAATTATTGACTTTTACTTACATCAGTTTAGAGCAAGAAAAAGTTTCCCCAGTGGGGTACTTAGCTTTAGTTGAAGACTTCGGTTCTGAAACTCGAAAGCGAAATTTCAGGAGTCGGCCGACTGGCACTTGTGAACTGCTTCTGCTTCAGGCACCATGACTGATGTAATGGCATCGGCTGCATGCTTTATACCCCTGTCTACCTGACGTCATGGAAAATGACAGCGCAACCGCTGCAGGACCCAAGACTTTGATAATCAGGCCGACTACGGGCTACTGCAAGCAGATAACCCAAATGTGATGACTGCAACAGTGAAACATGAAGAACATTTGGACAGAACACTCATCATCTCAAAGGCCGATCCTCCCGGTTCCGAGGATTGTCCTCGCTCCGAAGGTACAGAGGCAGTCCTCGACGCCGAGGAGATACACTCTGAGGCAGATGTGGGGTCCAAACTCACCCGAGCCGAAGCAACGAGAGCTAGGCTCGGAACTGAAGAAGTTCGGGTCCAAGCTTCCAACTGGCCCAAACGGAGAGCTAAGGACCCTAGACCCCACGGATGGCACCGAAGGGTCAGAGCGGATATCAGAACAGAGACCAACTGAGGTAGCTAGAACCGATGTTTCTAAGACCCGAGGCACCGACATCTCTGACTCCGAAGCACCAGAGTGGCTCGAGGAGGAACATCAACAGGGTGTAAGGACACAGGCTCTGGAGCCGACTGGGACAGAGCCTAACGTAAATTTGCCAACGCCCAAGTCTGAAGAAGTCTGTGCACCACTCTCTAAAACATCCTCATCAGAAAGGCTCCTAGAGGGCCTGGAGGATAGAGTGGGGAACCTAGATTGCTGAAAGACAGGCGACCTAAGAGTTGGGGAGACTGGTTGGAGTTCAGCTGACCGGCTCCGAGACACAGGCTTAGTTATCGGCTCTGATACTCCTGGAGCCAAAAAGTACAGTTGTGTACCTACCACAAATGTAGATGTTCGAGTGTATTCACTGTTGCAGTCATTACAATAGGGTTATCCTGCTGGCAGGCTACCCAAAGTCGGCCTGAATTCCAAAATCTAGGTCTGGCATCGGTTGCTGTCGCCTCCTCTCTGACGTCAGTGCGCCAGGGGTATAAAAGATGCAGCCGACGCCATTTTATTCAGTTTTTCTTGCCCCAGATGTCAGGTGCCCCCAAAAGGGTAGGCTAAAAATGTCAAAAAAGCATGCATGCACCAAGTAAAAAGTTTCCTTAATCTACAAGCAAATACACCACATAGGTTGTATAGAATAGAGAAGTATAGATAAGGTCCAGCAAAGATAAGGGGGTGGTGGGTTGCTAACCTGGACTGCAACAATGAATACACTTTAACATCTACATTTATGGTAGGTACACAACTGTACTATTTTCATCGTGTTTCACTGTTGCAGTCATTACAATTGGGTTGCAGTCATTACAATTGGGTTGCATCCCAAAGCTAAGGTTGGGAGGCTGGAACTAAATAGAATTAGGAGCGGCTATGAGGCCCTGCAGAACTGCAGTGGCAAAGCCTGCCCTGGATTTGGAGTAGAGTGGTAAGTGGTAGTGCTTTGTAAAAGTGTGCACTGAACTCCAGGTTGCAGCCTCCAAAATGTCCTTGGTTGGCACTTCTCTGAGGAAGGTTGATGCTCTGGTTGAATGTGGCCTAATGCCCTTGGGCACTGATTTGCCATGTTGTGAATAGCATAAATGAATGCAGTGACCTATCTACTTTGAAATAGTCTGCTTTGAGATGGCCTTTCCTTGTGATCCCGCAGCATATGCTACCAGTAATTACTCGTTCTGTCTGAAAGCTTTGGTTCTGTCCAAGTAGAAGCGCAGCTGTCTGTGCATGTCCAAAGAATGCAGAAGTCTCTCACCATTATTCTGTGGGTTTGGATAAAAGGTAGGCAACTGAATAGTTTGGTTGAGGGCCACACTGGACACTACCTTAGGCATAAATGTGGGTTTTTTCCTTAGAGAAACCCTATCTGGATGGAAAATGATAAAAGGTTCCACAGCCATGAGTGCCTGTAACTGAGATTCATCTTGCAGAGGTTATTGCTAGGAGCAGAGCTGTTTTCCATGATAAAAATTTTATATCAGCTGTAGCAGCTGACTCAAAAGGAGGCAGAGTGAGTTTTTCCAAGACATAATTGAGGTCCCATGCAGGTATTGGTGATCTCCTTGGAGGCCGTAAGATTTTGGCTCCTCTGAGGTACTGCCTTAATAAAGAATGAGAAAAAATAGGTGGCTCTGTATTGAAATGAGCTGAAATGGCAGAGGCATGAATCTCTCAGTTAAATATTGCAAAATCTGAGGGATATTTGGTACAATCATGTCAATTCCTTGTGCCTGGTTCCAAGCACAGAATCTCTTTCATTTTTCTGCATAAGATTTTCTGGTACTGGGCCTCCAAGGTAACATCCATCACCGCTTCAGAGAGAGGTGTGTTTTAAAAAGTTACATTATCCACCATGCTGCCAGATTTAAGGTCCTGAGTTGGCTGTGCAGGATCTGATTGTTTTGTTGGGTTAGTAAGTGAGTAATTTGAGATAATGCCCCATGCTGGGCATTGAGTCAAGTTCCTTAGGATTGGGTACCAGTGCTGGTGGGGCCAGTCTGGGGCAATCAGTATCATTTTTGGCTTCTCTTGCCTGACCTTTAGGAGTACCTTGGGGAGGAGAGGCAGTGGAGGAAAGGCATATACTGTTAAGTTTTTTCCAGCTAAAAGATAGAGCATCCACTTTCCATGCTTGCTTGTGATAAGTCCTTGTGCAGAGTTTCTGTAGTTGGCAGTTGTGAGGGGAGGCAAATAGATCTATGTCGGGGCATCCCCAATTCCTTGTTATTATGTTGAAGACTTGTGGATCCAATTTCCACTCATGGGGATCCATGAGGTTTCTGCTTAGTTCGTCTGCCACAGTATTTATCTTACCTGGCAGGAATTGTGCTTGCAGATGTACTTGGTAAGTCAATGCTGTGTCCCACAAAGTCATGGCTTGTCTGCAAAGGGGGTAGGAATGTGTGCCCCCCTGCTTATGTACCACATGACTGTAGTATTGTAAGTCTTTATCAGTAGTTGTCCTGGATGAAGTAGATCCTTGAAGGCTGTCAGGGCATTTTGGACAGCTAGCATCTCTTTTTGATTGATATGTAGATGCATTTGGATTGCAGACCACATACCCTGAATACAACTTCCTGCCATGTGGGCCCCCCCAGGCATAATCTGATGCATTTGTTGTCAATGTCTGCCTGGGGGTATAGTGAATGGCTGCCCCTTGTTGTGGTGACAGGCCTTTGCCCACCATCGAAACTCCTGTTGCAGGAAGGGAATGAGCGTAATTATTGTTTCCAGGCTGTGGCAATGTTGAGTCCAAACACTTTTTAGATACCATTGTAGTTTCCTCATATGCAGTCTTGCATATGGAATTAGCAGAATGCAGGATGCCATGAAGCCCAAAGTCTGCAGAATTTTTCTTGCAGTTAACTAGGTCTTTGTTGCCAACATTTTGAAATAAGTAGTCAGTTGCCTTTGTTTGTCTGGAGTGAGAAGTCATCTGGCCAGTTGTATTTAAGCTTGCAACCAGGAATATTATCTCTTGGGAGGGTACTAGTTTTGATTTATTTTCGTTTACTGTGTACACCCTAGGCATGTTAGCAATCTGTTTACAAATGCCAGATGCTGTAGTAGTATGTCCTTGTTCTCTGCTTGAATAAGGCAGTTGTCCAAGTAAGGATCTATTTGTATTCCTTGTCTGCAAAATGCAATTACTGGTACCAGGCACTTTGTGAAGACCCTGGGCGCAGTAGATAAGCAAAAGGGCAGTCCAGAGAATTGGTAGTGCATTGAGCCAGCTATGAATCCGAGGTATCTTCTGCATGATTGTCTGATTGGGACATGCAGGTATGCCTCTTTTAGGTCTAAAGTTACAAGCCAATCCTTCTTGCCCAGCATGGGCAGAAGCTGCTGCAGAGTCAACATTTTGAATTTTGGAATATCCAGATATGTGTTTAGAATAGATAGGTCCAGTATTGGCCTCCAGGCTTTGTCCTTTCTGGGCACCAAGAAAAGTCTTGAGTAAAAGCCTTGTCCCTGCTCTTGCTGTGGTACTTGCTGAATGGCCCTCATGTCCATGATTGATTAAACTTGATTTTTTGTGCCTCTGCCCATTGATTTTTTGTCAGGTCTGGCATACCATTTGCCCTTGGCAGGGTGTGAAAGTGGAACCTGTAACCTTGTGACACTATGTTCAAGACCCATTTGTCCTGGATGATTAGGTGCCAGTTTTGAGAAAAAAGTGCTAGTTCTCCCCTAAAGGAGCTGCCAGAAGAGAAGTGTTTGGTGCTGGCAGGGGGAAGTCATTGGGACTGCTTTCTGTATGGCTGTGACTTGTCGTCTCCGCTTTTGGAGGTAGGAGCACCCCATTGCTTAGACCTGTATGAGCCTTAGGGCTGGGATCTGCCTCTAGGGCATCTGTATCTGCCTCTGTGGCCTGTCTGACACTGGAAAGGACCAATTCTTTGTAGGCCAGTGTCTGCTAAATCTTGGAGGCTGTACCTGTAAGAAATCCTTGACTGTTTGCATAGATTTGGCTTTGTCCTCCATTTTCTTCAACACCTCTTCTGTTTTAACACCAAACAAGGTATCATGATGTAATGGCGCATCTAATAATTTTGCTTTAACATGATCAGGCAGATTCTGTTCCTTTAACCAAGCATGCCTCCTAATGACAGAACCCGTAACAGTGGCCCTGCAGGAAGCCTCTAGAGAATCAAAACCACATTGCAAAGTATGCTTTCCCACTTGTTCAGCTGCATGCAATAAATCCTGCATTTCTTTGTTTTCTGCACATTCTGAATTTAACATTTTCTGTTTAAGCAGTGACAATGTATTGCTGATATTTAAGCATATGAAACTGACAATTTAAAGCCCTTATAGCCAAGGTAGCAGAAGTGTAAATCTTTTTTCCCCATCTGTCCAGTGCCCTAGAATCTCTGTCAGAGGGGGTAGGGTTTTTTGCAGTGGAAGTCTTGACCCCCTTGGGACCCTGAGAGATGTGTCTCTGGGTCAGCAGCAGGGTTTTTAAAAAGAAATTTGTGGGAGTCTGGAACCCCGTAGTATCTGTTCGGCTTAACAGGAGCTGGAGGTAAGGAGTCAGGGGTCAGACTGGACTCTGAAAAAACATCATCTACAATGTCTAGCACAGGTGGGATAGCAAGGGGCCTGTGCTGAGGCAGTAAAAGAAAGTCTCTGAGCCTTTTCTTAGATTCTGAATAATCTTGGCTCTCCCAGTGGAAATGCTCCCTCATGGTATGCAGCGTTTCCCCAAAAGAATAATACTCAGGAAGAGAAGGTGAGGGGATAGATTCTTCAGCATCACAATCCTCATAAGGAGGAAGAGTATTCCTGATCAGAAGAAGAATCAGATGAAATGGAAAACTGATCTGAAGATTCATATTCTATCTCTTGCCTAGGCCTCTTGTCAGGAAGGGGATGAGAACCCCTGATCAAAGTAATCAGGTCTTCGGCCATTTTGAGCATCTGTTTTTTAGGCATGGAGGCCTGTCCATGGGTCTGTTGCACTTGTTTCTTTGTCTTTAAAGCTGTTTTAGTCTTTGCCTTTGAAGCTGAAGTCGTTTTGACATATAATTGTGTAGGCCTGAAAACGCCCTCAGAAGCCAGTGTCTGCTCAACGGCTCCGGACCCATCTGAGGGAATGGTTTCCGAAGGTCCAATACCTTGAGTTTCTGTAGGCCTGGTCGACTCCACGTGGGAGTCGGTATCGGCCTGCGGCTCTAAAGTAGCAATCATCAGGGGCTGCAAAAGCTCCTCACTGAGAACTGGTGACTGGCCTAGAAAAAGCCTCGTCGTCGGTTTTGGACATCGGATGCCGGTCCTTTTCTTTGCGTTTTTTATAAACTGCGGTAGTTGGCTGTTCCGACGGCATTATATAATTAAATCTTCTGCCAAAGTAATGAAATGCAAAATCGTACCGACGCTTAGTAGTGCGTTGGTTAAATCTAGCAGAAAACAGACAACTAGCAACGTCGTGGTCAGGGCCTAGGCAAGGAATGCAGTAAGAATGAAAATCCTTATGAGGTATTTGCTTCCCACAAGAAATACAATTATTAACTTTTGCTGACATTGGTCTGGAGCAAGAAAAAAGTTTCCCCAATGGGGTACTTAGCTCTTAATGAAGACTTCGGATCTGAAATTCGAACTTGAAAATCTCAGGAGTCGGCCGACCGGCACTTGCGAACTGCTTTTGCTTCGGGCACCGAGCAGCAAGAAAGACTGAAGAAAATGGTGTCGGATGCATCTTTTATACCCCTGGCGCACTGACGTCAGGGAGGAGGCGACAGCAACTGACGCCGGACCTAGACTTTGGAATTCGGGCCGACTGCGGGTAGCCTGCCAGCAGGATAACCCAATAACCCAATTGTAATGACTGCAACAGTGAAACATGAACATCTGATGGATCCACAATAGAAACCTCTGTCGGCACTGAAACCAGTGGAGCCGATGAGGATGTAGTCAGTTTGGCAATTTAGTCTGGCGGCTCCGACGAAACAGAATGAGTGAGAGACCGCCTTTTTGTAGATTTGGCTTTGTCCTCAAAAGAATGCTTTAACAGGCCTTTCAAGATAAGTTTGTTCTTTCTCTCGAAGAACACAGGGACTAAAGGCATGACAAAATAAGCAAGACTCTTGGAGGTGAAAAGCACCCAAGCAGTATACACAAAGATTGTGCCCATCCATCAAAGACATTTTCTGGGCACATTTAGTACATTTTTTAAAGTCCAAAGGCTTGTGTGATCCCTTAGTAGCCTTAGACATTAGTACAATGAGCAAACTAAAGGTAAAGAATGAACAAGGACTACCTCCACTAAATGGTTAGTCCTGAGGTAACAGCAAAGACAGACAGAGGACTAGGTCCTCTAACTTAAATGGGCCTAACCCTAAGAGATGGAGATAAAAAGAAACCGAGGACTAGGTCCTCTAACTTAAACGGGCTTAGCCCAAGGTGAAAGAGAAGTAACAATAACAATTAAACAATTAGCACAGCAAATGAAAGCGATGCAGGGATACAAGGCCAATGGAAGCGCAGCCAATCAAAACAGCACAAACAGAGCAAACAATTCAGCAAATTGTCTAAAACAGACACGGAATATGATAAAACACTAAACCAGAGAATACAAATATTCTTAGTCAGCAAATAACTAGAAAAAGAATAGAAAATTTTTCATTTAGCCATGGCCAAGAACTGAGCTCAACGAGCAGCAAACGAGATCTGGGATATGTTAGCAGTGCATTATGGGAAACCTCCTAGCCACGAGCCAACCATAAGTTTTTGAGCTAGAGAATGGCCGAGTCGAAGCCAAGGTTCGGCTCTGAACCCCCAAGTGTAAGAATGAAGTTAAAATAGGACTACAGAACATCAGTCTGTCCCAGATAATGCCCCCCACCCTATCTGGGACGCATCCATTGTCACTGTGGCTACTTGTTGGGGAAGGATTAACGGCCTGCCTATAGTTACGTGCGTAGACTGAAGCCACCATTGTAGATCCTTTTTGCAGGTCTCTGTGAAGAGAATCTCATGTGACATGGGTAGATCCTGCATGGATGACTGAGCAAATAGAAGAGACTGCAATATCCTCATATGGAAACATGCTAAGGGAACTAGTGTTATTGCTGCTGCCATAGAGCCTAGCACTTTGAGGACAAATCTTGCCCGACTCGTTTCTCCTCATCAAGACTGACACCTGATGTTGTATGGTTGACACTCTTCTGAAGCAATTTTGCTACTCTCCTGAAGCAATTTTGCTATCATGTCTTTTGTATTTAAATCTGTTCCTATAAATGTAATATGTTGACAGGGCAACAAGGCAGATTTTCCATAGTTTATAGTGATGCCTAGCTCTGAGCAAAGACGAATTGTGGTGTCCTTGGCCTGATTAGTCAATGCTCGGTGGTGGTGGTAAGGAGCCAGTCATCTAGATATGGAAACACCCGGAATCCTTGATGCCTCAGGTAAGCTGTGAACACTCTGGGAGCTGTAGTGAGACCAAAGGGCAGAGCTCTGAACTGGTAATGACTGGCTCCCAGCCAGAAGTGTAGATATCTCCTGGATCGCCTGTCTATCTTGATGTGGTAGTATGTATTCTGGAGATCTATGGCACACATCCAATTGCCCGTTCCCAGAAAGGGAAGAATGGACTGCAGTGTCACCATCCAGAACTTTGTATTCTTGACAGACTTGTTCAGTCTGCAGAGATCCAAAATAGGCCTCCTGTCCCATTTTCTTTGGAACTAAAAAGAAACTTGAGTAAGTTCCGGATCTGATTTGGTCTGCGTGGACTTCTTGGATGACTCGTTTTTCTAGCAACCTTTGAACTTCTACGTTTGCTTGATCCCGTAGATTGGGTGGCACATCTGGGATTGACTTTCATTTTCTGGGAAGAGGTGGCAGGGAGAAAGGAATGCTGTATCTCCTGGATATTACTGACTGTACCCATGTGTCTTTTGTGATACTTTACCAGGCTTCTGGGTACAGTGATAAATCTACCCTCAACTGCCTCCAGAGGTTGACAGGCGGGCCTCCTTTCAGGAGCACTGGAAGGGCCTACCAGAGAATGCATCTCTGTCACCCTAATTCTGTGGACCCCCTCTGCTGCAAGGGTGGTGTCTCCCATTATTTTTTCTCTCTCTGCCCCTGGGGGGAGGTTACCACGTGCATCAGGTAAAGCACCCTGGGATTTCCAGAACCACATTTTCCTGCCTTTTTGACCTTTGGGATAAGGTCTAATGGTATCTATATCTGCTCCTATAAAAACGGTACATTTGGAAGGTGACAAGGCAGATTTTTTCTGAATTTATGGTAATCCCCAACTGACTGCAGAGGTTTAAGGTTGTGTCCCTTGTTTGTATGAGTTGATACCTGGTGGTGGCGGTGAGGAGCTAGTCATCAAGGTATGGAAACACCTGGAAACCTAAACGTGTCAGGTGAGCCGTGATTACCACCATTCATTTGAATACTCTGGAGGCTGTAGTGAGGCCAAAGGGCAGAGCTCAAAACTGGTAGTGACGGTCTCCCAGCCGAAAGCGCAGATGGTCTGGTCATTTTGATGTGGTAGTACACATCCTGGAGAGCTATCATGCACATCCAATTGTCTTTTCTGAAAAAGAGAAGTATTGACTGTAGTGTGACCATCTGGAACTGTCTTTTTGACAGATTTGTCAAGTCTGCTGAGATCCAAAAATGGGTCTCCAGTCCCCCGTTTTCTTTGAAACCAAACAGAACCTTGAGTAAGTTTCGGATTCTCTCTGGTTTGCCGGGACTGGTTGGATGACTGTCTAGCAACCTTTGAATCTCAATGGTTGCTTGTTCCCTGTGACTGGGTGAAACGTCAGAGATTTTCCTTACAAGAGAGGGTGGGGTGGCAAAGGGAATACAGTATCCTTTGGATATGATGCTTTGTACCCAGGTACAAAAATAAGCATCCCCTAACTGCCTCCAGAGATGGACAGGTGGGGGCCTCCTTTCAGGAGCGCTGATGGGGCTTTCCAAAGAACTGATCTCTGTCACCCCGATTCTGCAGACCCCCTCTGCCACATGGATGGCGTCTTCCATTATTACCCCCTCATCTGCCTCTGGGGGGGGGGGTTTCAACATGAGTGACCTGGAAAACGCCTTGGGTTTTACGGAACACCATCTTCCCCTCCCTTCTGACCGTAAGGGTGGAAAAAGACTGATGGCAGACAGAGTCTTTCCATCCTGCTCAATCCTGGTAAGCGTTTCCTTCACTTTGGGCCCAAAAAGGGATGAGCCATCGAAAGGGGTGTTAAAGGATGACTTAAATGGCTCCGCAGAGGAACAAAAGCACATCCATTAATGTCTCCCAAGAACAATTCCTGTACCCGCTGCCCTACTCATTCCATCAGCTGCATACAAGATGAGATGCATGGAAGAGTTTACAAGGGAATTTAGGGTAGCAAGCTTGGAAGTTACTTCATCTGAAACTCCTGCAGCTACTGCACCCTGTACAGTATCTCCCAGCTCCTTAAGGAGATCTCTGTGCAGTCTAGTAAAATGTGTGAGACAGTTCTGGGATCGAAGAGCAATGGGTGCTGAACTAAACATGCAGTTTCCATATCTGACCATGATCCTAAATCCCGGTTAGGAGGAGGAATAGATGTAGAGGTCTCTGACAACTCCTCCTTGGTGGCTGCCACCACCACTACCATAGCATCAACGGGTACTCCTTTGGTTAAGAAAGCCTTGTCCTGGGGAGAAGTCATAAATTTGTTAGGCCTCCGAGGGACAGGTTCCATGGCATCTAGGGACTCCCACACCTTTCGAGAGATGAGTTCTATCAGCTCATCAAAAGGCAGACACACCCAAGAGGTGGAGATTTGAGACCTGAAAGCCTTCAGGAGAACTGACTCATCAGTAAGGTTAATGGGCTTCCAGCCACCCCTCTGAGAATTTCCAAGATATCCCCAAAAGAGATAACATAGTGGGACCGTGGGGACCTTTCTGACTCATCTCAGTATCTGACGTAACAGATTCCTGTGGGGAGTCCAGATGCTTCCTTTGCAAAGTCTCTTCCTGGGAAACTCCCCAGTGGGAGCTTCTGGTGAGGTCTTGGAAGAGCAGGGCTTGCCCAATGGGGTGACCTGAGGCTCTGGGTCTCTACTCTTTTGAGGGACCAGTGAAGTAGAGGTAGACACAGGTGCTTTGGGGGAGGAGGTTGCTGGTTCTGATTATGTGGGTGCCCGAGGAGACAACACTCTCCTTATGGCATCAAAAGCCCCCCTGCTCTGATGAGAAGAAACCCCTGGATCCGAGGTAGGTGCCGAGCTTAGCCATGCCAAAGCCCGGACAGGTAAAGTTGGAACCGAGAGGTCGGTTTGACTATCCTCCCCAGACCCGAATGGCGAGTGTCAGCTCCTAGACTCCAAGGTTGGCACCAAGGAAGTCAGTAGTCAGAACCAACAGACCTGGAGCAGTTGTTGGCTCCAGCGGTTCCACAATCAACAGCACCGAACACTCTGGCCTCGAAACCTCAAGTTGGATCGGAGGAGCAGAAGTAACAGACTGGGTTCTCAGTCAGGTCTGAAGTCCCAAGTTTCGGCCCCAACAAAATTTTTGCTAGTGGCAGTGTCTGTAGAAGCCTCTGCATCACACGATCCACATCCTTATCAGAGAGTCTTGAGGACCGAGAAGAAGCTATGGAAGAAGCCTCTGACTGTAAAATAGGTGACTTAAGGGTAAGAGAAACTGGCTCCAAAACCGGGGACCAGCTCCTACCAAGCGCAACCTTTGGCTCCAAAGCTTGTGGCACCGAGGTAGATGGTCTGTCTGATTTTTTTGGAGTCTATCTTTTCTTCGGTTCTGATCCAGAAGTCTTTGAAGAGTCTGAATGCCTACCTTGGGTATTGTCCTTATCTTAGGAGTCCTGAAAAGCGAACTTGACAGTCCTCTAGCAATCAGTTAATCAGTTTGCCTTTTCCTCTCTTGCAGCACTCTAGTACTGAACAAGTGGCATACGGAGCAATTTTCTTGGAGGTGAACCTCCCCCAAACAACACACACACACACACACACACACACACACACACACACACACACACACACACACACAGTGTGTCCGTCAGTGATGAACATCTTCTGTCCACAGTTACGGCATTTTTTGAAACCAGATTATAATTTTTCCTGGGACATGTCTACAATTCTACAAAAACAATATTCACACGGTAACTAAGAGGAATAACACACCAGTCTAGAAATACTATGAAAGTATTAAAGCCTTCTAATTTAAACAGGCTATAATACTGAGGAAGAAACCGCCCTAAATAAAAACAGACTCTCAAAAACATTAAGCCTTTTTATAACTCTTTACAACTCTAATGCACAGTTTATTTATATATATATATATATATATATATATATATACGTACATACACACACAGAGTAAGACAGAAATCTAAATTGTTGCAAATATATATATATATATATATATATATAGAGAGAGAGAGAGAAAGACAGAAATCTAAATTGTTGCAATTACTATAAGCTAAGAACTATCAACAGGTTAAATATAAAGCCTTAGAAGAAAAGGGAAAGAGTTAAACTAGGCCTAATAAAAATGGCCACAAAGGAGAGAGAGAAAGGTGCACTATTTGTAATTCCCTTAACTAACTTGGTTAAACTAACTATATAGAAGAGAAAATTGTTGAAAAATGTACTAAAACTTGAAAAATACTTATATTCACTGGCCAGAGCTGGTGAAACTCCCAAACTGTTGCAGCAACAAATGAGATCTGAGGGAAGCAACAATGCATCATGGGATAGGGAGTAGGCCACAAGCTGGTTAAAGACCTCGAGCTTTTGCATTTGGCCAAGTCGGAGCCAAGCATCAGCTCCGAACCCATCAGATAGTAAGTACAGTTGTGTACACTTGCCACAAATGTAGATGTTAAGAGTGTATTCACTGTTCCAGTCATCACATTTGGGTTATCTGCTTGCAGTAGCCCTCAGTCGGCCTGATTATCAAAGTCTTGGGTCCTGCATCAGTTGCTGTCTCATCTTCCATGACGTCAGGTAGTCAAGGGTATAAAGCATGCAGCCGACGCCATTACATCAGTTTTTCTTGCCCCAGATGTCAGGTGCCCCCATAATGGGAAGCAATTATATGCAAGGTTACACCTCCAACAAAAAAGCAAATACAACAAAAAGCTTTAAGCATAGTAAACAAGAATAGAGGTATAGTCAATAGAAATCAGGGGGTTGGAGGGAGGGTAACCAGGACTGCAACAGTGAATACACTCAAACATCTACATTTATGGTAAGTGTACACAACTGCACTATGTTCTTTATGTTTCACTGTTGCAGTCATCACATTTGGGTAGATCCCCAAAGCTAAGGATGGGAGAAGGTTATTAGATAGCATTAGGACCAGCTATAAGTCCCTGTAAGACTGCAGTGGCAAAGGCAGCTCTGGATTTAGAAAAAGATTGGCAAGTAGTAATGCTTGGTGAAGGTATGTACAGAACTCCAAGTAGCAGCTTATAGGATGTCCCTGGTAGGGACACCTCTGAGAAAGGCTGTAGAGGTAGATGCAGCCCTGGTTGAATGTGGTCTTATCCCCTGTGGGGTAGGTTTTCCATGGTGCTTATAGCAGAAATGAATGCAAGGGCCTCTCCACTTAGAAATGGTTTGCTTTGAGATGGCCTTCCCCTCTGTCCCTGCAGCAAATGCAATCAGCAGTTGTTTAGATTTCCTGAGAGGTTTAGTCCTGTCCAAGTAAAATCAAAGCTGTCTGTGCACATCTAAGGAGTGCAGGATCCTTTCCCCTTTGTTCTGTGGATTAGAAAAGAAGGTTGGCAAATGAATGGACTGATTAAGGGCCACACTGGATACCACCTTGGGCATAAATGAGGGATTGGTCCTGAGGGACACCCTATCCGCATGAAAGATGATGAAAGGCTCTACTGCCATGAGGGCCTTTCTTGCTGAAGTGATGGGTAGAAGGAAGGCTGTTTTCCAAGAAAGGAATTTCAACTCTGCATTTGCAGCTGGCTCAAAAAGAGGTAAAGTGAGCTTTTCCAATACAAAGTTAAGGTCCCAGGCTGGAGTAGGGGCTCTCATGGGTGGTCTTAAGTTTTTGGCCCCTCTGAGGAATTGCTTCTGCAGTGAATGAGAGAAGAGGGGTGGTTTTGTATTGTAATGAGCTGAAATGGCTGAGGCATGAATTTTGATGGAGGAAAAAGAAAGGCCCTTGTAAAGCATCTCAGTTAAGTACTGAAGAATCTGAGGTAAATTGGGTGCTGCTGTGTCCATCCCCTGAGTTGGGCTCCAGGAACAGAATCATTTCCATTTTTCAGCATAGGATTTTCTAGTACTAGGCCTCCTTGCCTCCAGAATGACATCTGTCACTTCCTTACTGAGGGATGGTAACGGAAAGATCAGGTAATTAGCCAGGCTGCCAGGTTCAGGGTTTGAAGCTGTGGGTGCAGAATCTGTCCCTCCTGCTGGGACAGCAGGGCAGGAGTCTGAGGTACGTGCCATGGTGCCAGCAGTGACACTGCGCAAGAGGGGGTACCCAGTGTTGGTGTGGCCAGTCTGGTGCAATCAGTATTGTCCTTGGTTTGTCCTGTTTGATCTTTAGTAGTAGTGGAGAGGAGAGGCAGAGGGGGAAGGGCATAAATTGATAGGTTTTTCCAGGTGAAGGACACAGCATCCACTTTCCAAGCTTGTTTCTGGGGAGTCCTTGTGCAGAATTTGTCTAACTGGTAGTTCTTGAGGGAAGCAAAGAGGTCTACCTCTGGGCTACCCCATTTATTTCTCAACATGTTGAATAGCTTTGGTTCCAGTTTCCACTCGTGTGGGTCCATGAGATTTCTGCTTAGGTCATCTGCCAGTGTATTTAGCTTTCCTGGCAGGAATTGAGCCTGTATGTGCACTTGGTAGCTCAAAGCTGTGTTCCACAGAGCCATGGCTAGCCTGCAGAGAGGGTATGAGTGGGTTCCCCCGTGCTTGTTTATGTACCACATAACAGTGGTGGTGTTCGTCTTTACTATTAATTGTCCTGGAAGGATGTGGTCCTTGAAGGCTGTCAGAGCATTCTGTACAGCTAACATTTCTTTCTGATTGATGTGCAGATGCATTTGACTTGGGTTCCATTTGCCCTGAATGCACTTCCCTACCAAGTGATCCCCCCATGCATAGTCTGATTTGTCTGTTGTTAGGGTTTGGGTAGCAGGGGGTAGAGTGAATAGCAGTCCCTTGTTTTGGTGACAGGCGTCTGCCCACCAAATGAACTCAATCTGTGGATAAGGAATGATGGGAAGCATTGCTTCTAGATCCTGAGAATGCTGACACCACAGGCTTTTTAGATACCATTGTAGTTTCCTCATATGCAGTCTAGCATATGGAATTAGTAGCATGCATGAGGCCATGAACCCCAGGGCTTGCAGTATTTTCCTTGCGGATAACTGGGTCTTTGTGGCCAGTAGTTTGAAGTAGGCTGTCAAATGACCCTGATTTTCTGGTTTGAGAAACGGCATCTGGGAAGTTGTGTTCAAGCTTGCTCCCAGGAGTACAATTTGTTGGCAGGGTACAAGATGTGATTTGTTTTCATTTATAGTGTATCCCAGGGAAGTTAGCAATTTCTGTACAAACGCCAGATGATTCAATAGTATGTCCTGGTTTTCTGCCTGAATTAGACAATCGTCAAGGTATGGATTTATATGGATATTTCTTTGCCTGCAAAATGCAATGACTGGAGCTAGGCACTTTGTGAATACCCTGGGTGCAGTAGATAAGGCAAAGGGCAGTGCAGAGAACTGATCGTGAATGTAGCCTGCTTTGAAGCGTAGCTATCTTCTGCATAATTCCCTTATTGGGATGTGCAGGTAAGCTTCCTTTAAATATAGTGTTGCCAACCAGGCATCTTTGCCTAGCATAGGAAGTAGTTGGTGAAGAGTTAGCATCTTGAATTTTGGAATCACCAAAAATGTGTTTAGGATAGAGAGGTCCAGTATAGGACGCCAGGAGTTGTCTTTTCTAGGTACCAGGAAAAGTCTTGAGTAGAAACCTTGTCCCTGTTCCTCTTCTGGAACAGGTTGAATAGCCCTCATGCTTGAGTGAGAGAATTTGCTTTTGAGCCTCTGCCCACTGATTTGGGGGTAGGTCTGGCCAACCGTTTGAGGATGGTAAGAAGTGAAAGTGGAATCTGTATCTTTAGGAAACTATATTTAAAACCCATTTGTCTTGGGTAATGAGTTCCCAACTTCTTGCCTGCCGGGCAATCTTTTCCCCTAAGGGAACAGTCAGTTGTGCAGGACTTGGAAGATTTAAAGTTAAGTCACTGAGGCAGTTTACCATAGGGGGGAGTCTTACCACTCTCTTCTTTGGAAGTGGGAGCCCCCCCACTGCTTAGCCCTGTGAGTACCTTGGGACTGAAGCCTGGGTGTTCTGCTGGCTCTGGGTTTGGACTGAGAAGGCCTGGAAGAGGCAGAGAAGGACCAATTTTTAGAGGGCCAATGCCGACTAAATCTGTACTTGCAGGAAATCTAACAGTTTGCATAGATTTAGCTTTTTCCTTCATCTTTTTAAGTACTTCTGCTTTGTTGCCAAACAGGCGGTCTTGGTTCAAGGGAGCATCCAGCAATTTAGCTTTAACATGATCTGGCAAAGACTGCCCCTTAAGTCAAGCATGCCTTCTAAGTAGACACTCAGTGACAGCAGCCCTGCAAGATGTCTCTAGTGAATCAAAACCACATTGCAAAGTATGTTTTCCAACTTGTTCAGCAGAATGCATTAAATCCTGTAAATCTTTATTTTCAGCACAGTCAGGAATCAACATCAATTTCTGTTTAAGCAATCCAATAATATGCTGCTGATACTTTAACATATGAAACTGGCATTTTAAGGCCCTAATGGTGTATACCTTCTTACCCCATCTATCCAGTGCCCTGGAATCTATATCAGAGGGGGTAGGATTTTTGGCAGTAGTAGCCTTAATGCCCTTGGGTCCCTGTAAAAAGGTCTAAGGATCCGCAGTAGGATTTTTAAAAAGGAACTTGAGAGTCAGGAACCCTGTAATACCTATCAGGTTTTCTGGGAGCAGGAGGTAAGGAGTCTGGGGCCAAGCTAGATTCAGAAAATGCATCATCAACAATGTCCAGTACAGAGGGGATATATAAAGGCCTGTGTTTGGGCAGGAGTAAGAAATCCCTAAGCCTCTTTTTAGAATCAGAGTAATCCTGGCTTTCCCAGCGGAAATGCTCCCTAAGAGTATGCAAAGTTTCACCAAAAGAGAAATCCTCTGGAGGGGAAGCAGAGGGAATAGTCTCCTCTGCATCAGAATCCTCATAGGTAGAGAGGGTAAATCCTGGTCATCAGTGGAAACAGAAATTTCAGAATCCTGATCAGAAGTATCATAGGCAAACTCAGTCCTAGTTCTCTTAGAGGGGGAAGGTTGGCTTTCCCTGATTAAAGTAATAAGGTCTTCAGCCATTATAATTTTTTTTAGGCATAGAGATCTGACCATGCGGTCTGGGCATTGGTTTTCTAGGCATGGATCGAGTTTTAGGCCTTGAAGAAGAAGATGGCGTCAGTTTAATATGCAAGTCAGTAAGCCTGAATACACCCTCAGAAGCCGGTGCCTGCACAGCGGCTCCAGACCCATCCAAGGTAGAGACATCCGCAGGTTCCACAGTTGAAGCATCTCGCGGCATACCAGACTCCGAATGGGTCTCAGTAGAGGCCTGCGAATCTGAAGTAGCGGGTATCAGGGGCTGCAAAAGCGCCTCACCGAGTACCGGGTGAACTGGTGACTAGCTTAGAAGCGTCGTTGGCAGCCTTGGACCTATGCGGTCTGTCTCTGTCTTTACGTTTTTTCAGAATGTCGGTAGTCGGGTGGCTTGCCAAAGGCATATGTGGATAACTGAACAGAGTACCAAAATATTTAGAAGTGTAAATATACCAACGACGAATAGTTCGTTGTTTAAATAAGGCACAAAACTGACAGAGGTACGTCGTGGTCAAGGCCTAGGCAAGGAATGCAGTACGAATAAAAATCTTTGAGGTATTTGCTTTCCACAAGAAATACAATTATTGACTTTTACTGACATTGGTTTAGAGCAAGAAAAAGTTTCCCCAATGGGGTACTTAGCTTAGTTGAAGACTTTGGTTCTCAAACTCGAAAATGAAAATTTCAGTAGTCGGCCGACTGGCACTTGCAAACTGCTTCTGCTTTGGGCACCGCATGGCAAGAAAGACTGATGTAACGGCGACGGCTGCATGCTTTATACCCCTGACTATCTGACGTCATGGAAGATGGGACAGCAACCGACACAGGACCCAAGACTTTGTTAATCAGGCCGACTACTGCAAGTAGATAACCCAAATGTGATGACTGCAACAGTGAAACATGAAGAACATCGGAGCATGTGGGCCATGATTTTATACAAATTATTGCAAGTAGGATGATCTTTAAAAAATCTCTCTCATCTATTGTTTTTTTTCTCATTTGCTTCAGTCACATTCAGTACAAATTTGTTTAAGATGCCTTCGTACAGGTCAATCTCACAAGTAATATTAAAGTTTAATTCAACTGGCAAAAGTTTGATGTGTGTGGATTTAAGGACAAGACATCAATGCGCTGAAATTCATTACTTTTAAAGTCAAACCATTTCTGTAGGTATTTATCGCTCTTTCAAAAACTTTGTGCATCATTTTTGAAACAGGTTACTTTGGTGTCGTCAGTGTATTGTAGTAACATTGTTCTAGAAATGCTTCCATAAAAGGCATTTTTTTTATTTGAGAGAATACGCCTCTCATTTCAAAATCATCAATTAAAACATTGTTGCTTTGAAGTTTTAATGCATTCTGAATAATAGTGCATGCAGTTGCAACAAACCCCAGGTATGCCAACGCAAATTAAATCACTGAAACATAATTCAAGAATTTCAGATTTGGATTTTTGACTTAAATACAATCGTATTGTCTCAATTTTTTTTATCAGCACAATTGTCGGCATCAAAGTGAGCCATCGAGTAGGCACACGGCAAAACATTTCAGATCACTCTACTTCCAACCAAACAATTATTTTAGTTGTATGATTCGTCGAACTAAATTATAAACTTTTATAATGACTGACTAGCAAAAGGTAAAATCTGCACAGTTTTTTTTTTAAGCAGTATTTGTGTAGTATGTGACAATTGCACCCAATTCCAATTATATTTGAATTAAGGTCTTTTAATTCCATAAAGACGCTTTGTTTTTTACCGAAACTGATATTAGCACTGTCGGCGCAGAAAGCTGTTTTGTATTTTTAAATTATCTTTTAAAGACGTTGCTATTGAATCTGCTACACGGAGGTTTCACTTTTGAGTAGAAGCTTAATTTTGTTTGCATTCCCTGTCCCTTGTTAAAAATACTGTACAATTAAATGGGAAGGTCTTTTTATTGCCTTTGAGGCACTGGTACTCACAAAAAAACAGCTGTTCATCTTGCAATTCTTTCAAAATAATTATTTATGATTCAGGGGCAAGCACGTGTGTAATGTTAGTTGCTTTAGTTCTGCCACAATTGTATTTCTACGATATTGTGGAATCCAAGAACAAACAAGAAAACAACAATCCTCCACAGTCACTAGAAATGTAACTGTGAAAATGCTTCAGTGTGTGGAAATAAAAAGCTATTTCTGCAGCAGTATCATATTCTTCCTTCAAATTTTTGCAAAAACGTATTCTGCTGGATGTAGAAACTGCTGAAATATTGTTGGTCTGCACAGTAGACTTCCTATGTTTGATGTCATTTTCCCCACTATGTCCAATCAAGAAAAAGTTACGTCTTACCATAAAGTACAGTTGTGGACACACAGCATAAATGTAGATGTTATAGAGTGTATTCACTGTTGCAGTCATCACACTTGGGTTATCCTGTCAAGGGTAGCCCTCAGTCAGCCTGAATACCAGAGGCTTAGTATTTCTGCGTCGGTTGCTGTGCCTCCAGGACTGACGTCAGGTCATCAGTGGTATAAAATTAGGCAGACAACGTCATTTCATCAGTTTTTCTTGCCCCAAATGTCAGCAGCCCCCAAATAGTGAGCTAGGTTATGGTGAAAGACCACCACCAGTAGAAAGTAAATACCAAAAATCCCTGTAAGGAGTGAGGGGGAGAGAGAGACAGACAAAGGGGATAGAGGGTAGAAAACCAGTACAGCAACAGTGAATACACTCAAACATCTACATTTATTGCAAGTGTACACAACTGTACTATGTTCTTTGGGTTTCACTGTTGCAGTCATTACATTTGGGTAGAATCCCAAAGCTATGGATGGGAGGATGGAACTAAACAGCATTAGAAGCAGCTATAAGGCCCTGCAGGAGTGGCAAAGCCTGCCCTGGATTTAGAGAAGAGAGGTAAATGATGATGCTTTGTGAACGTATGAACAGAGCTCCAAGTAGCAGCTTCTTGAATGTCTTTGGTTGGGACCCCTCTGAGAAAAGCTGCTGAGGCAGCCCTGGTGGAATGGGATCTGATCCCCTTGGGAACAGGTTTACCATGGTGCAAATAGCAGAAACGAATGCAGTGGCTTATCCATTTAGAAATAGTCTGCTTTGATATAGCCTTCCCCTTTGATCCTGCAGCAAATGCTACAAGTAGTTGCTCAGACTTTAAGAGATTTTGTCCTGTTTAAGTAGAATCTTAGGTGTCTGTGTACATCCAATGAATGCAGAATCTGCTCCACCTTGTTCTGCGGATTTGGGAAAAATGTTGGCAGGTGAATGGTCTAGTTAAGAACCACACTGGATACCACCTTAGGCATAAAAGGATTGGTACTGAGGGCCACCCTGTCCGAGTAAAATATAATGAAAAGCTCCACTGCCACGAGAACCTGTAGTTCTGAAACCCTTCTTGCTGAAGTGACTGCCAAAAGAAAAGCTGTCTTTCAAGATAGAAATTTTATATCCGCAGTAGCTGCTGGTTCAAAAGGAGGCAGGGTGAGTTTTTTCAAGCACAAAATTGAGGTCCCGTGCAGGAGTTGTTCTCCTGGGAGGCCTTAAATTTTTGGCCCCTCTGAGATACTGTTTAAGCAGTGAATGAGAAAAGAGGGGAGGTTCTGTGTTATAATGAGCTGAGATGGCATAGGCATGGATTTTTATTGAAGAAAAAGATAGGCCCTTGTCAAGCATCTCAGTTAAGTATTATAAAATCTGAGGAATATTGGGCTTTGCTGTGTCTGTTCCTTGTGCTTGGTTCCAAGCACAGAATCTCTTCCATTTATCAGCATAAAAGTTTCTACTACTAAGCCTTCTGGCTTCCAACATGACATCCATCACAGGTTTACTGAGAGATGTGGTTTGAAATAATTAGTTGATTAGCCATGCTGCAAGATTCTGAGTTTGGAGCCGAGTGTGCAGAATTTGATAGTTCTGCTGAGATAGTAGATGAGGAGTTTGAGGCAAGTACCATGGAGGAAGGTGGGACATATTCCTTAGGAGCAGGTACTAGTGCTGGCGAGGCCAGTCCAGAGCAATTGGGATCATTTTTGTTTTTTCCTGTCTGACTTTTAGTAAGACCTTGGAGAGTAGAGGCAGAGGGGGAAAGGCATAGACTGATAGGTTTTTCCAGCTAAAGGACAGAGCATCCACCTTCGATGCTTTTTTTGTGCAGAATTTGTCCAACTGATAGTTTTGTGGAGAGGCAAATAGATCTATGTCTGGGCTCCCCCATTTCTGTGTTAATATGCTGAAGATTTGTGGATCCAGGTTCCATTTGTGCGGGTCCATAAGATTTCTGCTTAGGCCGTCTGCCAGAGCATTTTGCTTTCCTGGCAGGAATTCAGCTTGAAGATGTATTTGGTAAGTCAAGGCTGTGTTCCGCAAGGCCATGGCTAGTCTGCAAAGGAGGTAGGAATGTGTACCCCCCTGCTTGTTTATGTACCACATAACTGTGGTGCTGCCCGTCTTTATCAGTAGTTGTCCTGGATGAAGTAAGTCCTTGAAGGCTGTCAGAGCATTCTGAACAGCTAGCATTTATTTCTGGTTGATATGCAAATGCATTTGGTTTGGGCTTCATTTGCCCTGAATGCATCTCCCTGCCAGGTGGGCCTCCCAAGCATAGTCTGATGTGTCTGTAGTTAGGGTTTGGGTGGCAGGGGGTAGAGTGGATGACAGTCTCTTGTTTTGGTGACATGTCTCTACCCACCAAAGAAACTCCTGTTGTAGGCAGGGAATGAGAGGAATCATTGTTTCCAGGCTGTGACAATGTTGACTCCATAAATGTTTTAGGTACCACTGAAGTTTCCTCATATGCAGTCTCGCATATGGAATTAGTAGAATGCAGTACGCCATGAACCCCAAAGCCTGCAGAATTTGTCTTGCAGATAACTGGGTTTTTGTTGCCATTTGTTTGAAATATGTTGTCAATTGCCTTTGTTTGTCTGGCATGAGGTAAGCCATCTGGGCAGTTGTATTCAAGCTTGCACTCAGGAACATAATTATTTGAGAGGGTACCAGTTGCGATTTATTTTCGTTTATGGTGTACCCTGGGCATGCTAGAAGCCTTTTTACAAATGCCAGATGTTGAAGTAGAGTGTCCTTGTCCTCTGCTTGAATGAGACAATTGTCCAGATAAGGATAAATTTGAATGTTTTGTCTGCAGAATGCAATTACTGGTGCCAGGCACTTTGTAAAGACCCTGGGTGCAGTAGATAAGCCAAAGGGCAGTGCAGACAGTTGGTAATGCAAAAAACCTGCTTTGAAGCAGAGGTATCTTCTGCATGATTCCCTTATTGGGATATGCAGGTATGCCTCAAGTCTAGAGTTACTAACCAAGCATTCTTGCCTAGCATAGGCAGTAGCTGTTGTAAAGTCAGCATTTTGAATTTTGGAATGTCCAGGAACGTGTTCAGAATCGATAAGTCCAGTATTGGACGCCATGAGTAGTCATTTCTGGATTCCAGGAAAAGTCTTAAATAAAATCCTTGTCCTTTTTCCTTTTCTGGTACTGGTTGAATAGCCCCCATATCCATGAGGGACATGACTTGTTTCTGGGCCTCTGCCCACTGGTTTTGTGGCAGATCTGTCCATCCATTTGGAATTGGCAAAGTATGGAAATGAAATCTGTACCCCTGGGATACTTTGTTTAATACCCACTTGTCCTGGGTAATTAACTGCCAATTTTGAGCATGAAGTGTTAGTTTTCCCCCCAAGGGGGCTGCCAAAAGACAAGTGCTTGGAGATGGTAGAGGAAAGTCATTGAGACTGCTTACTGTAGGGTTGTGCTTTGTTTCCTCCAGATATGGAGGTGGAGGCACCCCACTGCTTTGACCTGTAAGAACCCTGTGATTGATATCTGGAACCTTTTGAGTGCCTGGGTTTGCCCTGAGTGGCTCTGTTGGACACAGGAAAGGACCAATTTTTAGTACGTCAGTGCCTACTGAACCTGGGTAGCTGCACTTGCAAGAAATATTTTACAGTTTGCATAGATTTTGCTTTGTCTTCCACTTTCTTTAAAACCTCTTCTGCCTTATTACCAAACAGAGCATCATGCTGCAAAGGGGCATCCAACAATTTAGCTTTAACATGATCAGGCAGATTTTGCTCCTTGAGCCAGGTATGCCTTCTAATCACAGATGCATTAACGGCGGTGCTACAAGAGGCCTCCAAGGAATCAAAACCGCATTGCAAAGTATGCTTTCCAACCTGTTCTGCTGAATGCAATAAATCCTGTAACTCTATTTTCCACACAATCAGAAATCAACATCATTTTCTGTTTCAGTAAGCCCATAATATGCTGCTGACATTTAAGCATGTGAAACTGGCAGTTTAAAGCCCTGATTGCAAAGGTTGCAGACGTATAAACCTTCTTACCCCATCTATCCAGCACCCTGGAATCTCTATCAGAAGGGGTAGGATTTTTGGCTGTAGAAGCCTTAACACCCTTGGGTAGTCTCAGGATCAGCAGCAGGATTTTTGAAAAGAAATTTGTGGGAGCCAGGAACCCTGTAATCTGTCTGGCTTACTAGAAGCCAGAGGCAGGGAATCAGGAGCCATGCTTGATTCTGAGAACACATCAACAATGTCTAATACAGGTGGTATTGCCAAAGGCCTATGCTGAGGAAGAGGAAGGAAATCCCTAAGCCTCTTTTTTGATTCAGAGAAGTCCTGACTCTACCAGTGAAAATGTTCCCTTACAGTATGCAAAGTCTTTCCAAAAGAGTAATTCTCAGGAGAAGATGCAGATGGGATGGATTCTTCTGCATCAGAATCCTCATAGGTTGGAATAGAAAATTCCTGATCAGAAGAGGAATCAGAAGAAATGGAAACCTGATCTGAAGATTCATAATCAGTGCCTTGCCTAGGCCTCTTAGCAGGGGGGGGGGGGTTGGGAACCCCTGACCAAGGTAATTAAATCCTCGGCCATTTTGATCATCTGTTTTTTAGGCATAGGGGCCTGAGTACGTGGCTCATGCGTCAGTTTTTTTGACATAGAAGTTGCTTTTTACCTTGTTTTTGTTGCTGGCATTGGTTTAATGTAAAAATGTTGAGGCCTGAAAACACCCTCAGAAGCCGGTGCCTGCTCAGCGGCTCCAGACCCATCCAAGGGAGAGACATCCACGGGTTCAAGAGGCCTGTGACTCAAGAGGGACCTCACCGAGTACTGGCAACTGGCTTAGGACCTCGATGGTCTGTCTCTGTCTTTTTCCTTCCATTTTTTGTGAACTCCGGTAGTTGGAGAGCTAACAGACGACATTTCAGGGTAGTTAAATCTTGAACCAAAATATTTAGAAGCAAAAATATACAGACGCTTAACAGTGCATTGGTTAAATTTAGCACAAAATTGACAGCAAGGCACATTGTGATCAGGGCCTAGGCAAGAAATACAGTACAAATGAAAATCCTTATGAGGTATTTGCTTTCCACAAGTAATGCAATTATTAACTTTTACTGACATTGGTAAGGAGCAAGAAAAAGTTTCCCCAATGGGGTACTTCGCTTTAGTTTGAAGACTTCGATTCTGAAACTCGAATACGAAAATTTCAGGAGTCGGCCGACCGGCACTTGCTAACTGCTTCTGCTTCGGGCACCACGTGGCAAGAAAGACAGATTAAAATGGCATTGGCTGCATGTTTTATACCCCTGATGACCTGACATCATGGAAGAGGAGACAGCAACCGACTCAGGACCCAAGACTTTGTTATTCAGGCCGACTGAGGGCAACCTGCCAGCAGATTACCCAAATGTAATGACTGCAACAGTGAAACACGAAGAACATCTCCATGTTACCGCCTCCAGGATGTCCCTGGTAGGTACCCCTCTGAGAAAAGCTGTAGGGAACATAACCATTAGACAGGCTGACAAGAGAGGGAATTGGGCAGTCATGGATACCATGAAATATGAAGGCATTACTAATGCCTTACTAGTGGAAGACACATATATTAAGTTAAATGAGAATCCTCTTAAGCAATTTTCAGAGGAATTGATGGAACTATTGGAAAGGGGAGAGAGGTTAGGTTTTCTTTCTAGTAAGGACATTAACAAATTGATAGTTATGGAACCTCGCCATCCATATTTCTATATTATTCCGAAAATTCACAAAAATTTGGACAATCCCCCTGGTAGGCCTATAATTTCTGGAATAGGCTCCTATCTTGAAAGGGTGAATAAGTTTTTAGATTTTCATCTTAAGGAATATTTACCCAAAGTTGTTTCACATGTAAGAAACACTCAAGATGTGTGTTTAGCATTGCATGGGTTGAAATGGGAACAGGATTACTATTGGGCCACAGTAGATGTTTCTTCCTTATATACTAACATTGGGATAAGATGGGGTCTTGAAGCTATGCAAAGAATGATGGGAGAAGGACCACGTACTACATTTTTAATAGGTTTGTTAGAATTTAGTCTCACAACTATTTTGTATGGAATAAGGAATTTTTCTTACAAAAGAATGGGTGCAGCTTTTGCACCCACACATGCTGTTATTTATATGGGGGAATTTGAAAAGAAATTTATGTTTCAGTGTGATTTTTTTGTAAATCATTTTTTTTACAAACGCTTTATTGATGACCTCATTTTGGTTTGTAAGGGTGAAACATGTATGCTTGAACAATTTATGGCATGTTTGAATGCGAACACTCATGGGTTACAATTTACTGCTCAATACTCCCCGTGTAATATTTCCTTTTTGGATGTGGAATTTTATATAGGGAAGGAGAATACTGTACAATTTAAACCTTTTAGGAAACCTTCAGCAGTAAATAATTTCTTGCATGCTACTAGCATGCATCCATCTCATTTGATTAAGGCCTTACCAGAGGGAGAATTCAAAAGAATTCTAAGAAATACTTCTGAGGTTGATTTATGGGAAGGAGTTTGTGAAGAAATTGTCATTAGATTAACATCTAGAGGTTATGATAATACTAGATTATCAAATATTAAAGACAGATTATGTCGAACCAGGAATTTTGGAGGGGGAAGATATCATAAAGAACATTTCCACATGCCAAATTGTTCAGCAGAAGATAGAATATTTTTTGTATCTAGATTTTCTAATTTTTCTTCTGTGGTTGAACAAATTATGAAAGAATTTTGGCATGTGGTGTGTGATGATCCAAATGTAGGACATTTGTTTCCCAAACACTATCACATTCTCTTATGGTAGATATTCAAATTTGAAAGAATTGTTAAATAGAAAATTAATTAATTCTATTGGTAAGGATGTAGGGATGTTTCATTGTGGTCAATGTTCAGTATGCATGAAAGTGAAAAACATGCATGGATTTAAAATTAATGGCAAAAGATATTTTGCATTTGAAAGATTTGATTGTCAATCACCGGGAGTAGTATACATCTTAGGATGCAATTGTAGTACACCTTTATGGTATATTGGGCAAACTACGAGAAAGGTTAAAGTGCGCATTTTGGAACATTTGGGGGACATAAGAAGGGGAAATATGGACAGTCCAGTAGCCTCCCATTTTATTAATGTACATAATGGGAATGTGGATGGTTTTTTATTGTGTTGGCCAGACCCCATATTTGCGCAGATAATTTCAAGAGGGCATTATGTAGATTAGAATACAAAATGATTTTGGAATACCACACATTATACCCCAGGGGCATGAACTTGGAAAGTGGATTTGTGATATGAAATTTTGTGTTATTTATTGACTTGAAAATGTTTACTTATTTAAAGCAAGTTATACATTTAGTATATTTATGATCAATCAAATTTTGCTACTCTCATTATTATTATTACTATGTTTAAATTTGTATATTTAGTACCAATAAATATTTATGTTAAAAGTTATATATTTGGTAGTAATAAATATTTAAATATAAATATTTAATTATATTTATATTTTGGAAAAATGTATGTATTAAAGATTTGAAAACATCAGACTTGGCAATAATAATGTTTTTAAGGGAGTTGAACAAATGAATTGTATTAAGATCAGTTAAGAATGTGGGATGGTTCAATGGTGTAATTGTTTAATTGATAAGCATTTAAAAGGAAGATGAATTCTGATGGTAAATGTTCCATGAAGGCGAATTGCCGAGGTACCAGAATGTATATTGTGTATGGAATAAAGGAATCTTCCGTGCATCTCACCCTTTGGGCTCCTGTGTTGGTGGTTTTTGGATTGCATGTTTTATACCCCTGATGACCTGACGTCATGGAAGAGGAGACGGCAACAGACTCAGGACCCAAGACTTTGTTATTCAGGCTGACTGAGGCCAACCTGCCAGCAGATTACCCAAATGTAATGACTGCAACAGTGAAACACGAAGAACATCTCCATGTTGCTGCCTCCAGGATGTTCCTGGTAGGTACCCCTCTGAGAAAAGCTGTAGAGGTTGCCCTGGTGGAATGCATCCTGACCCCCTTAAGTGGAGGTTTCCCATGGTATTTGTAGCAGAAATGGATACAGTGTGCTATCCATTTGGAGACTGCTTGCTTGGATATGGCCTTGCCCTCTGCCCCTGCTGCAAAGCTAACTAGCAATTGTTCAGTTTTTCTAAAAGATTTAGTCCTATCCAGGTAGAATCTGAGCCATCTGTGCACATCTAGAGAATGCAGAATCCTTTCCCGCCTGTTTTGTGGGTTAGGGAAAAAAGTGAGCAAATGAATGGATTGGTTGAGAGCCACACTGGACACCACTTTAGGCATGAAAGTTGGGTTAGTCCTGAGGGAGACGCTGTCAGCATGAAAACTGATTAAGGGCTCCACAGCCATGAGTGCCTGTAGATATGAAACTCTTCTAGCTGAATTGATGTCCAGAAGCAAGGCTGCTTTCCAAGAGAGGAATTTAACTCTGCTGAAGCTGCAGATTCAAAGTGGGGTAAAGTGTGAGCTTTTCAGGACAAAGTCCGAAGCTAGGATAGGAGCTCTTCTGGGTGGCCTTAAATTGTTAGCCCCTCTTAGGAACTGTTTGATGAGAGGGTGAGGAGAGAGAGTTGGGATCTGTGCTGTAATGAGCAGAGATGGCAGAGGCATGAATTTTAATAGAAGAGAAGGACAGGCCCCTGTGTAGTAGGTCTGCTAGGTAATCCAGGATGAGAGGTAGGGAGGGCTGTGCTGTTTCAGCTCCTTTAGCCTGGATCCAGGTGCAATACCTTTTCCACTTGTCAGCACAGGAATTTCCAGTGCTGGGGCATCTGGCCTCATGTATAACATCCAGGACCTGCTTGCTAAAGCTGGCAACTGGAGGAGAGGTCAGGGAATAAAAGTCAGGCTGCCAGGTTCATGGTCTGCCATTGTGGATGAATGAATTCTTCATTCTGCTGGGTTAGGACAGTTGGGATTTGAGGTAGGTGCCATGGTGGCAGGGGTGACAGACTGCACAGCAGTGGGTACCAGTGCTGGCATGGCCAGTCTGGGGCAATCAAGATTGCTCTGGGTTTTTCCTCCCTTATTTTGAGTAGTACCTTTGAAAGTAGAGATAGAGGGGGAAATGCATAGATCGAGAGGTTTATCCATTGAAAGGATAGGGCATCCACTTTCCAGGCCTTGCTGTGAGGTTCCCTAGTGCAGAATTTGCTGAGCTGGTGATTGTTGTGGGAGGCAAAGAGGTCCACCTTCGGGGCGCCCCATTTCTGAGTTACAAGGTTGAAGGTGCTGTGGTCAAGCTGCCACTCATGCGGTTCTAAGAGGTTTCTGCTTAGGTTGTCTACCAGAGGGTTTTGGGAGCCTGGCAGAAATTGTGCTTGCAGGTGAATTTGCATGGCTGAAGCCGTGTGCCAAAGGGTCATGGTGAGCCTGCAGAGGGGATAAGAGCGAGTTCCTCCCTGCTTGTTGATGTACCACATCACTGTGGTGCTGTCTGTTTTGATCAGTAGAGGCCCCAGGGAGAGTAGGAGTCTGAAAGCCATCAGAGAATGCTGAACAGCTAGCATCTCTTTTTGGTTGATGTGCAGATGTATTTGAGTTGGGCTACAATGGCCCTGAATGCACCTGCCATCCAGGTGTACAACCCAGGCATAATCTGATGTGTCTGTGGTTAGGGTCTGGGTGGTGTGGGGTTGCGAGAAGGGAAGACCCTTGTTGTGGTTGCATGGTGCTGCCCACCAAAGAAAATCTTTCCTTAGACAGGGTATCATAGGTATGATAGTTTCCAGATCTTGAGAGTGTTGACACCAAAGGCTTTTCAGGTACCATTGAAGTTTCCTCATATGCAGCCTAGCATATGGAATGAGTAGAATGCAGGATGCCATGAACCCTACAGCTTACAGGATTTTCCTTGTGGATAACTGGGTTCTGGTGGCTGGTGGCTAGTTGAGAGAAGTAGTCTATCAGGCTTGTTTTTCTGGAGAAAGGAATGCCATCTGGGATGCTGTGTCCAGGCTTGCTCCCAGAAATACATTTTTTTGAGTGGGTACAAATTTGGATTTCTTTTCATTTATTAATATACCCCAGGGAGATCAGTAGGTTCTTCACAAAGGTCAGGTGCTTAACAGCTTTTCCTGTCTGCCTGAATCAGGCAGTCATCTACTTGGGGGTAAATATGAATATTCCTTTGTCTGCAAAAACCAATGGCTGGAGCCAAGCATTTTGCAAAAACTCTGGGAGCACTGAATAATCCAAAGGGAAGCGCAGAGAACTGAAAGTGCATAGATCCTGCCCTGAAATGTAGATATTTCCTGCAGGAATCCCTGACAGGATGTGCAGATAAGGCCTCTTTTAGGTCTAGGGTGGCTAACCAAGCATCCTTGGATAGCATAGGAGGAAGCTGTTGGCGGGTGAGCATTTTGAATTTTGGTTTCACAAGGAAGGTGTTTAGAATAGATAGATCGAGGATTGGGTTCCAGGTGCCCTCTTTTCTGGATACCAGGAACAGTCTGGAATAGAAACCTTGGCCTATCTGGTCTGCAGGAACAGGCTGTATTGCCTTCATGGAGAGCAAGGAATGGACTTGGTTTTGTGTCTCTGCCCACTGGTTTGGAGGAAGATCTGGAAACCCTTTGGGGGTTGGCATAGTGTGGAAATAAAATTTGTATCCCTGGGGCACTATGTTGAGGACCCATTGGTCATTGGTGATAGAGGCCCAGTTTTTGGCATGGGAGGAGAGTTTTCTTCCTAGTGGCACATACTGGTGGGCAGAGGTAAGAGGTGGAGGTGTGCAGTGATTGTGAGTTCTTTCCATAAGGGGGTGGCTTAGCACTCCCTGTTTTTGAAGTGGATGAACTCCATTGCTTAGATCTCTGCATTCCCTGGGTCTGCTTCCCCTAGGTTTTGTCTGAGGTGGTCTTGAAGGGGCCGGAAAGGACCAGTGTTTGGCAGGGCAATGCCTACTGAACCTCAGAGGTTGGACCTGTAAGAAGTCGGTCTGCATAGATTTAGCTTTTTCTTCCATCTTTTTTAAGACCGCATCTGCCTTGGTGCCAAACAAATTGTCTTTGTTCAACTGGTCGTCCAATAGTTTTGATTTGACATGGTCTGGCAAGGTCTGTTCCTTAAGCCAAACATGCCTTCTAAGTAAAGAACCTGTGACTGCTGCCCTGTAGGATGCTTCTAGGGCATCAAAGCCACATTGCAAGGTGTGTTTAGTAACTTGGCTTACAGAATGCATAAGCTCCTGTAATTATTTTCTGCACAAGCCAGAAAGGTAGACATTTTTTGTTTAAGGAGTTCCAAAGTATGTTGTTGGTATTTCAGCATATGGAACTGACAATTTAGTGCTCTAATGACAAGAGTTGCAGGTGTATACTTTTTTACCCCATCTTTCTAAAGCTCGGGAATCCCTGCCCGAGAGGGTGGGATTCTTAGCTGTGGTTGCTTTTATTCCTTTAGGTCCTTGGGAGATGACCTCTGGGTCAGCAGTAGGATTTTTGAAAGGAAATTTGTGAGTCAGGGATTCTAATACCTGTCAGGCTTCCTGGGAGCAGGTGGAAGGGTGTCAGGAGTTAAAGTGGATTCCATAAAGACATCATCCACAACATCCAGGACAGGAGAAATGGATTAAGGCCTGTGTTGTGGTAAATCTAAGAATTCTGAGCTTCTTTTTGGACTGAGGATAGTCCTGACACTCCCACTGGAAATGCTCCTTAAAGTATGTATGATTTCACCAAAAGAAAACACCTCTTGAGGAGAGGCAGAAGGAATGGATTCCTCTGCATCTGAATCCTCATAAGCAGACAAAGTTGCATATCTTCATATTCAGAAACCTCAGTCATTGGGCTCCTGGTCAGATAAAACTGCTGGGGACAAGTCTCTTTCTTTTAGAAGGGGTAGGCTGGCTTCCCCTAATAAGCATGATAAGGTCTTCTGCCATTTTAAGCATTTGAGACTGAGCCACGGAAGCAGGTGCTTGAGAGCTTGGGTCATTTTTTTTTAGGTGTAGTTCGTACCCTGGGCCTTAGAAACACATTAGTTTTAGAAAGAACTGAAGACGCAAAAGAAGTCGGTTTGTGTCGAGTATCAGTAATGAGAAGAACTTCCTTGGAAGCTGGTGCCTGCTTAGCAGCTCCAGACCCATCCAAGGTAGACACCCGCAGGATCCTTAGTCAAAGAAGAGTCTCGTAGCATACCGGACTTCAAACGAGTCTCCGTAGCAACCTGCAAATCCATAGAAGCGGGTATCAAGAGCTGCGAAAGCGCCTGAGTATCGGTGAACTGATGATGAGCTTAACGGAAGCTCCAGCAGTTTTGGACTTGTGGTTTTTTTTATCCTTACGTTTTTTCGGAAGATCAGTAGATGGATGGCTTACCAAAGCCATTCTGGAATACGGAGATAGAGAGCGAAATATTTAGCTACAATAAGGTCCCAATAACATATAGTTCTGGCATTGAACAAGCACAAAACCGACAGCGAGGGACGTCGTGGTCTGGGCCTAAACAGGTGACACAGTAAGAATGGAAATCTTGGTGTGGCATTTGGTTTCCACAGGCAATACAATTGTTAACTTTTTCTGACATCGGTTAGAGCAAGAAAAAAGGATCCCCAATGGGGTACTTCGCTTTAGAAGACTTCAATTTCAGAAATGAAAACTCAGGTAGCGGCTGACCGGCACTCGTGCAAACTGCTATTGCTTCGGGCTCCTCGGCAAGAAAGACTGATGTAATGGCATCGGCTGCCTGATTTTATACCACTGATGACCTGACGTTGGTCCTGGAGCGACTGTAACCTACGCATAAATACTAAGCCTCTGGTATTCGGGCTGACAGAGCTACCCCTGGCAGAATAACCCAAGTGTGATGACTGCAACAGTGAAACACGAACATCATTCCATCTGTGTTGATCTACATTCATCATTGATGGGATGTCAGTTCCATTCTCGGAACCGAACTGCCCTATAAGCTCGCGTCAGCCAAAAACACTCGAGCTAAGCTTTTACCCGTAGTACCCTCCCTCCCAGTTACCTCAGATTGAGTTTTCCCTCTTTATCAAGGGGTGGCGCAAGCCATACAGAATTGGGCTAGGCTTATAATTGCCCTAGGGCAGATAGCCTAGTATGAACCTTTGAACCTATCAGTAATGCAAAGGCAGTTTCTGCGCAAGTGCCCTAACTCAGCACTTGGACCCAAAGTGTCCCCCAGGACTTTTGGAGGGGGACGGAGGGAGGGACTTGATGAATGAATGAAGATCAACAATATAGATGGAATGTTATGACAACACTTTATCTCATGATGATAATCTTCATTCCATTCATCACTGATGGGACAGAGTCCCAAGCTACCTTGTGTTCCTTGGGTGGCCCTTATGGAATAACATTCCTGAGCACCACTGAGCTAAAAGAAGCTCTTCCCCTGGAGACCAAATCCAATTTGTAATGAGTAATAAGGTATGAGAAGCCCATGTCACTGCTGCACAGATATCATCCATGAAGGCCATAGAAGATGCCATCGACCTGGTAGAGTGAGCTTTGATTTTCTGTGGTATAGGTTTTTTCTCATAATGAGAAATGTAAAGTATGCAGTCTCTAAGCCATTTAGATAAGGTCACTTGAAAAAGAATTTTTCATTTTAGGGACAGAAAAGGAAATGAATAATTGGTCTGATAATTGTCTATGTACATCCAAGGAATACAGACAGTATTCTCCTTTATTGGTAACATTTGGGAAAAATACTGGAAGGTCAATAAGTATGACTAGTGGAGAAATCCAAAATGACTTTGGGAAGAAAGGTCGGGTTCATCCGGAGTGATACTTTGTCCTTGAGAAAGACTAAATAGGGCAGTTTAATGCACAGAGCATGGAGCTCTGAAATGTGCCTAGCTGACATAATGGCAACCAGAAAAAGGGACTTCCATGATAAGAATTTAATGTCACTTTGATGCCCGTGCCCTGGCCCAGCAATCAAGGAGCCTCAATCCTCGCCACTAACACCGGAGTGGACATCTCATATGAGAGGAAAGGATAACAAATACACACAGTAAAATACAATTTCCCTTAAGTGCACACAGAGATCACAGTCAGTCTGGGGCTGGTTGCTCGTTTGCTCCCCAGGTCCCCAATAAGACTCCTCACTGGCACAGCTATAGGGTCCAGATCTCAGCCTAGCTGGCAAGCTAACCTCAGGTACCCTCTCTGTCCAACCAGTGCTTCGTGTCCCTGCCCAAGTAGCTAACACACACACACACACTTTGAGATAAGTATTTATACAACTTCACAGACACTCCTGAGAAAGGCTGGCACATTTTCCAGCTGTGCCCCTTTACAGACTATACTGTAGTTATTACTGCCACCACCAGCTAATAATCAGCTACCCAAAGGCCCTTAAAAGGGTGTCCAATTATTACTGTGCAATATTACTATCCAACTGGTGCGACTAATCAGTCATAGCTTATTAGAGTGGCCTTGTACAATAACCTCTATAAATATGCAATATACTCTAGAGCTTAACTTATCCCTTCACAAACCAGCCACAGGTAAAAGGTTTTAAAATATTTAATAATAAATACTAAAAACACAAGACAATACTACTACACCACAGTGCTATTCAAGAGTTCGGAAATCACACAGAAACTTAAAATAATTCAGTAGTACAGTTCTGACATAACAGAAAAACACTTGGTCTAACTTTCTTCTAATTTCCTAGCTATTACTACAAGAAAACATACTTCTAAGATAACTTACTTAAGACACAGGCAGAGTGCTAATAAGTTGGATATCCAAGATCAAAAATTGAAATTGCAGTTCTGCTAAACATTACATCATCTTTTACACCTTCCTGGTACCCAGGTCACACCGAAACTGTATTTACATTCTTTTATGCTTAGAGCAATAAAGGACATTCCACATATAAATTCTGGTCATTAACTTTAGCCTTAAAACAATAGGCAGGAAGCCTTCATGTAGCCAGACCGGAGCCGAATTGTAAAACATCAAAGGCAGTGAAGAAATAATTTGAAATGCTTGACTTGTATTTCCTTACACCAGATGGCAATGTTGCTACAGTCTTGAAGTTCAAAATTTTACAGTGTTTTCTTTTATTTAAGAAACAAGCCTGTATTTTACATTTATATTTACAAATGCCATAATTATGTATCAAATTCTATTTGGCCAGGCTGGCAGCCTTCACCCATCCTTCCCCAATCTTTACATCTCTCCCCCCTGTTGAACTCAAGCTAGTTTTTCAAGTGACCCTTGAGAAACGCTGCTTCAGAGGGTTAGGTTTATCTGAATGTACCTCACCCCATTCCCTGAGAGCCCATCTGCACTGGCACTGCTAATCCCACTGCGGTGATGCACTGACATATCATATGCTAGCAACCCTATACTCCTCCTTAGCAGCTTGGTATTTTGTGGGCTGGGGTTGTGATCTGTTATTACAGTGAATTTTCTTCCAAACAGATAAGACTACAGTTTCTGCAGTGCCCACACTATGGCTAGACATTCCTTTTCTACAGCTATATAGCATTCCTCCCTGGGTTGGAGCCTACGACAGATAATCCACTGGGTGCTCTTCCCCTCTGAAGAAATCTGGCTAAGTACAGCTCCCACCCCATGGTTCGAAGCATCCACTTGCATAAATTCTTTGCTGTGATCTGGACTGGTTAACACAGGGGGTCCTCTCCAAAGCTTCTTTAAGCTTCTGGAATGACTGCTCACATGCTGGGGTCCACACTACCTTATCTGGCCTGTTCTTTCTTGTCAGGTCTGAGGGGAGCAGCTATGGTACTATAACAAAGGACGAACTTTCTGCAGTACCCTGCTGTCCCTAAGAATGCCCTCACCTGCTCTTTAGTAACAGATGCAGGCCATGCCTGAAAGGCTTCCACTTTGGCAGGTTCTGGCCTTATCTTTCCACTCCCCACTCTATGCCCTAGGTAGGAGAACTCCACCATACCCACCTGACATTTGCTCAGCTAAATGGTCAACCCTGCCCTCTGTAGTCTGCCCAGCACCTCCCTGACATGCTAAAAGTGATCTGGCCAGGAATGGCTGTAGATGGCTATATCATCTAGGTAAGCAAGAGCAAATCCTCCTGCTCCTCCTAGGATATTATCCACCAGCCTCTGGAAACTTGCTGGGGCACTCCATCCCAAAGGGCATGTTTGTGAACTCATACAAGCCAAAAGAGTCACAAAGGCTGACACCTCTAGCACTGGGAGTGAAGGGCACCTGCCAGTAACCCTTGGTAAGATCAATGCTTGTAAGATACTTAGCCCCACCCAGCTGCTCTAGGACCTCATCTGTCCTAGGCATGGGGTAAGGATCTGTCTTGGTGTGACTATTTATTTTCCTGTAGTCCACAAAGAACCTGGTGCTGCCATCCTTCTTTGGCACCAGCACCAGCACCACTGGGGAGGCACAGGGACTGTTGGACTCTTGAATCACCCCTAGTTCCAACATCTCCTGTACCTCTTCCCTCAGAGTCTGACGGACTTTCCCAGGCACCCTAAAAGGGGCCTGCCTAATAGGCCTTTAGGATCCTGTATCCACCTGATGCTGTACCAGGTGGGTGCACCCTGGTTTCCCAGTGAACACGTCCCCACATTCCTGCAACACTGATCAGATTTCTCGAACCTGGGTAAGAGATCGCTTCTGGGACATTGCTACCCCTTCCACTGAGGTGTGAGCCCGAGCCTCACTGAGGAGATCAGTCCCCAGATCTCCCTCAGACTCCTACAACCCACTGCAAATTCTCAGCATAAGGGCCTCCCTATCATGGTAAGGTTTCATCATGTTAACATGGTACAATTTGTGCGTCTGCCTAGCACTTCCACCATGTAGTTAACATCACTTACCTTTCTTACCACCTTGTAGGGTCCCTCCCAAGCTGCTTGCAATTTGTTGTGTCTGACAGGAATGGGAACCATTACCTGCTGCCCCACAGCATACTCTGTAGCTCGAGCATTCCTGTCATACTACACCTTTTTCTGTTGTTGGGCTTCTGCCAGGTACTCCTGGGCCAAGCCCGAGAGTTCCCTGAGCCTTGTCCTGAGGTTTAGGACATATGCCACAACAGACTCCTTGTGAGACTCGCACTCGCCTTACCACTCATCTCAAATTAAATCTAGAGGTCCCCTCACCCTATGCCCATACAGTAACTCAAAGGGTAAAAAACCTGTGCATTCCTGGGGAACCTCTCTGTAAGCAAACAGATGGGGCAAATATTTGTCCCACTCCCTCTTAAACTGATCTGCAAATGCCCGTAGCATGGACTTAATTGTAGAGTTTAACCTCTCAACAAGACCATTAGTCTGTGGATGGTAGGGGGTGGTCTTCATGTGCTTCACCCCACAGGACTTCCACAGACAAGCCAGCAGGTCTGACATGAAATCGGCACCTCTGTCAGACAGTATTTCTTTTGGGAAACCTACCCTGCTGAAAATCTCTAACAAAGCATTTGCCACCTTCTCTGCCTCAATGGAGGACAAAGCCACTGCCTCAGGGTATCATGTAGCATAATCCACTACCACTAGGATATAATTTTTCCCTGTGGAACTTGGGGTACTCAGATGACCCACAATATCCATAGCTACCCTCTGAAATGGCTCCTAAATCACAGGCAAAGGCATCAAAGGAGCTCTTTACTTTGTCTCCTACCTTGCCTACCTTTTGGCACTGCTCACAGGTCCTGCAGTACCCTGTTACATCACTGGAAATAAGTTCTGCATAATACGCTTTTTGTACATTTCATGCCTATATGACCTGCAAAGGGAATATCATGGGCTATGGCTAGAAGTGCCAGACTGTAGACTCTAGGCACTACCAACTGCTGTACACTCATCTTCTAGTCCTCCCTCAGGGGTCTACTCTCTGTATAGTAACCCTTTGTCCCAGTATACAGATTTCCCCTTCCCTTGAGTCAGGTGCCTCCCTAGCTACCTGCTTCAGGCCTTGCAATGTAGGGTCTGAGAGCTGGGCCTGTCTCAACTCTCTCCTTGTAACCCTTCCCAGCTTCCCTTCCACAGGAAGTCAGGCATCCTCTGACAGTGGTGCCTCACTGTTGGCCTAGGTACTACTACACACCTCTACCTTTGCAGTTACCCTGTCCAAGGCAACATCAGTATCTACAAGCAGCTGTGGCTCACCTTCAGTCTCACTGCTACAGCGTAGCTCCCTCCCTGAAGTAACCACCTCACCAGTCCTGGCTGCAAGTATGCAGTCTGTCTGGGTCTCCCCCAGGCTACCAGACTCACATGCTTGTCTCCTAGCCTGACTGCATGCAACTGCACAAGCACATGGTACTGCCTTCATCCAAATCCTTCCCCCTCAGGACATCTACAGGATGGTAGTTCCATACCCTGTTGTCTCAAGACAACCTAATGGCATTTTGTCTTTCCCACTTACTACCTCCTTCACCTTTGGTACCCCACCTTGCCTCCGTGGACATCTGTATGCCACATGGCCTCACTGGATGCATTCAAAACATTTCACCGTAGGTCCTGGACGTGTACCTGGACTAGTGGCTTCCACTGCTACCGGCAGATTCTGTTGTGGTAGTCTATGCTGCCCACCATGGGTTCCTTTTGACCCATGAGCAGTACTGGGGGTCCCCTTCCTGTGCACGGCTTCCCTGCTGGCCAGGTATAGGTCTCCCTTCTTCCCCAACTCATCTGAAGTAGCACATTGTCCATCAGCTAACCAGATCCTCATGTCCTCAGGCAAAGTGCTAAGGGCTTGTTCCCTCACCATAAGGTCTGCCAGCCCTTCAAAAGTGGTGACCTGACATCCACTCACCCAGCTATGAAAATAAGTGCTCAGGTCAGCAACATATTCACACACACTTTGATCTGTCTTGCGTCTATGCTCACGAAAATGTTTCCTATACATTTCAGGTGTTAGCTTAAAACATTATAAAAGACATTTTTTTTTGCAGCAGTATAACCAAAACATGCAACGTCAGACATTTTAGCCAATGCATTTACAGCTTTCCCATGGAGTAAGGGGGTCAGGAACCGTACCCAGAGCCTTTGGTCAATACTATACTGTTTGCATACCCTCTCAAACATATGAATGAAACTATCAAAAGTATCCCCCCCTCTTTAAATTGTGGAAGAAATTTACTGACCTGTTGTGCTTCTGGGGTCCAGTTACTCCCTTCCCCATTACCTCCATGACACTGGCGAAGAGCATCATTTCCCTCTCATGCCTCCTCTGATGCTCCTTTTCTTCAGCTTCCATCTCAAAATGCCTGGCCTCCAACTCAAGTCTCTTTAGCTCCAGCTGGATTTTCAAGTCCACTGCAGAAAGGTTGAGCTGTCCATTCTCCGAGGATATTGCATCTCCAATTGTCAGTCTGATTATCCTCCTGGATGCTGTTTTCTGATGCAGCTGTAACCAAGGCTGCAATCAGGTCTGCCTTAGTCAGGTTTCCATGCACCAGTCCCCTAGCCTGGCACATCTCCACCAGCTGGCTGCCTGTCAGCTTTCCATACTCCTCTGCTGACATGCTACCTGTTCACCCTGACTAACTAAGCTAACAAAAGAAATAAAACAATTGTGATCTGAACTCTGAGTATCCACTGCATGGCTGTTTTAGAGTACAAAAACACCTTCAAAGATCACTGTACATAAGCTACAGGATTCCCTCTACCCACACCACAAGCCAATTAGTATATATCAACTAATTAATATGTGATGTGGATATCCACCACCACCACAAATGCGAAGTGGATCCCACCACTGCAATCCACATATGATGCCCATGCCCTGGCCCAGCAATCAATGAGCCTCAATCCTCACCACTAACACCAGAGTGGGCACCTCATATGAGAGGAAAGGATAACAAATACACAGAGTAAAGTACAATTCCCCTTAAGTACACAGAGATCACAGTCAGTCCGAGGCTGGTTGCTCCCTTGCTCCCCAGGTCCCCAATAAGACTCCCCACTGGCATAGCTATAGGGTCCAGATCTCAGCCTAGCTGGCAAGCTAACCTCCAGTACCCTTCATGTCCCTGCCCAAGTAGCTTGACACACACACCCACTTTGAGATAAGTATTTAAAAAACTTCACAGACACTCCTGGGAAAGGCTGACAGTTTTCTCCAGCTGTGCCTCTTTACCCAGACTATACGGTAGTAATTACTGCAACCACCAGCTAATAATTATCAGCTACCCAACAGCCCTTAAAAGGGTGTCCAATTATTACTGTGCAATATTATCCAATTGGTAGGTGTGACTAATTAGTCAAGGCTTATTAGAGTAGCCTTGTACAATAAACTCTATAAATATGCAATGCACTCTAGAGCTTAACTTATCCCTACACAAACCAGCCAAAGGTAAAAGGTTTTAAAATATTTAATAATAAATACTAAAAACACAAGATAATACTACACCACAGTGCTATTCAAGAGTTCAGAGATCACACACAAGCTTAAAATAGTTCAGTAGTACAGTAATGACATAACAGAAAAACACAATCTAACTTTCTTCTAATTTCCTAGCTATTACTACAAGAAAAGATACTTCTAAGATAACTTACTTAAGACATAGGCAGAGTACTGATAAGTTGGATATCCAAGATCAAAATGCTTAATAATCTCTGGTTCTCACTGTTTAAATTGAAACTGCAGTTCTGCTAAACATTACATCATCTTTTCCATCTTCCTAGTTCCCAGGCCACACCGAAACTGTATTTACATTTCTTTACACTTAGAGCAATAAAGGACATTCAACATGTAAATTCTGGTCATTAACTTTAGCCTTAAAACAATAGGCAGGAAGCCTTCATCTAGCCAGACCGGAGCTGAATTGTAAAACATCAAAGGCAGTGATGAAATCTTAATTTCAAAGAAAGATTTGAAATGCTTGACTTAGATTTCCTTACAGCAGATGGCAATGTTGCTGTAATCTTGAAGTTCAACATTTTACAGCATTTTCTTTCATTTAAGAAACAAGCCTGTATTTTACATTTATATTTACAAATGCCACAAATATGTATCAAATTCTATTTGGCTAGGCTTGCAGCCTTCACCCATCTTCCCCAATCTTCAAAGTCACATTTTGCTGCAGGCTCAAAGGGGGTTGAGTCAAAGACTGAAGAACTAATATGAGGTTCCATGGTTCAATAGGTTGTTTGATTGGAGGTCTAATGTGACAGACTCCCTTTAGAAAGGTTTTGCAGTGTGTAATAAGGGGAGAATTTTCAAAACCATTATGAAAGTTTGAAATAGCAGCTAGATGTACTCATATGGTAGAGGCTGCATCTCCATTCTCGAAACATTTTGATAGTGTAGGACTACAGTAACTGGAACTGAATATGGATCTAGTTTCCTTTTCTTAGACCAACCAGAGAATCTCTTCCATTTGTCTAGATAGTTTTCTGGTGGATGGTTTGTGCGAGACCAGGATAATATCACATACTGGAGATGGATGGTTATCCTGCCTGGCGATAAGCAGAAGTGGAGAAACCAAACTGTCATGCTTAAGACTGGTTAGGTTCAGATGACTCAACCCTTGGGGTGAGAAATCAGGTCTGCAGATGGATCCAGAATCCATGGTTGGCATAATAAGTGAGGCTGGAGGAAGGGGAACCATACTTGTCGAGGAGAATAAGGAGCTATGAGGATCACTTTGCTTTTCAACCAAAGAGCCTTCTACAAGAATTGGGGAATCAGAGGGATGGGGGGATAGGCATACAGAAGTCCCGTGGGCCAATCATGGATCAGAGCATCCCTCAGGGACTCCCCAGTGGGAGAATAATGGCAAAATAGCTGCTGCATTTGTGGTTTGATGAGGAGGCAAATAGGTCTCAGGAAGGTTGGCCCCAGCGGCTGAAAATTTTCACCGCTATGCTGGAGTTGAGGGACCACTCATGAGGCAGGAGAATAAATCTGATAAGCTTATCTGCAATCATGTTGGAATCCCCTGGGATATGCTTTGCTATCAGAAAGCAGCTGGAAGGTATTGCAAACTGTCAAATTCTCATGGCCTCTCAACATAGGGGGTAGGACTTGGTTCCTCCTTGTTTGTTGATATACCAGACTAGACATGTCTGATTGAATTGCGATCGTCCCATAAGGAAGAACAGATTGGAATGTTTGCAATGCTAAAATGCACTGCCCTCAGTTCTAAAACACTGATATGCAGGTTTGCCTCCATTGTGGACCATGTGCCTTAGACTGTCCTTCCCTGAAAATACCCCCCCACCCTATCAGGGAAATATTTATAGTCACAGTGGCTGTGGGTTGAGAGGGATGGAAAGGATGGCTCCAAAGTTCTCTCTCTGGCCTCATCCAGCAAAGTAGGTCCTGGTTGCAACGATTGGTTATCTGAATCTGAAAACACAGGGGGTGACGATTTGGGAACCACTGAGATAACAGAAGCACTGAAGTATTCTCATGTGAAGTTTTGCAAGCGGCACTATTAGTAGAGAAAACTGCAAGGAACCACCATGATAGGTATGAATAATTTATTGGTATAGCAGCTGCCATGGATCCTAGGAGTTGGACTTCCCATGCTGAGGCTTTGTTTTGGCAGAGTATCACCCGGAGCTGTAGCCTCAATCTTTTTAATCTGTGGTCTGGGGGAGCGGGTGTTAAAAACTGCTCCTATGAACTCTATGGACTGGGTGTAAGGTTGGATTTCTCCCAATTTATTGTTATTCCCAATAGTCCCGCCAGGGAAAGAGTGTATTTCAATGCTGTTACCAGTAGATGCTTGGTGGCAGCGATAAGGAGCCAATCGTCCAAATATGGAAACACCCAGAATCCTTGTAGTTTCAAGTGAGCTGTGACTACTGCCCTGCACTTGAACACGCTGGAGGCTGCAGGCAGCCCAAACTGCAGAGCATGAAATTGGTAGTGATGGACTCCTAGCCAGATGTGAAGTTGTCTCCTGGAGCATTTGTCCATTTTGATGTGGTAATACGCATCCTAGAGATCCATGGAGCACATCCAATCGCCGTTTCCCAGAAATGGGAGAATGGACTGAACTGTAACCATCCGGAATTTCATTTGGGTGACAGACTTATTTAAACTGCTGAGATCCAAAATTAGTCTCCAGTCTTTTTTGGCATCAAAAAGAACCGTGAGTAGAATCCGAATCCGCACTGGTCTAGTGGGGCTGCTTGGATGACTCTTTTGACACAGTTTTATTATTTCTATAGCTGCTTCTCCCTTTTGACTGGGTGGGACTTTGGGAATTCTTGCAGGGGGTTCTGGGTAAATACTGAGGGAAACAGTGTAGCCTCTGGTTATAATCTTCTGCACCCAACAGTTGGTAGTTATTGATTACCAGGCAGTGTGGTGCAGAGAGAAACGTCCCCAGACTGCTTCCAGAGGAAAGCAATCGGGCCACTCTTCAGGAGCACTGACAGGACTGTCCAGGGAATGAATCTCTGGGTCCCTGGTTACACAGGCCTCCTCTGCCTTGGTAGGGGCATCTTCCACAAGAGTTACCCCCTTTGACCCTGGGGGTATATTTGCAATATGTGTCATGAAAAGCATCCAGAGACTTTTTGTGCCACAACTTTTTACTCCTCTGGTTCCTGGAAAAGGAATGTTGCAGGGTGAAAAAGCGTACACCTACGGCAGACGGAGTCTTGGAGTCCTTTTCATACCTGGCTAGTGTGTTTCACTTTAGGGCCAAATAGAGAAGACGTTTCAACTGGAGCGTTCAGAAAGGAAGACTTAAAAGGGTCCATGAAATCACAAAGGTGCATCCAGGCATACCATCTCATAACTGTCTGAACAAGCCCCTTCGGTTGCATATATTAACCTCATAGAAGACTTAGAGATGGATTCTAGGGTTGTGAGCTTAACTTTGTCACTTACCTCGTCAGACACCTGTCCTGAAAGAGTTCCAGAAAGTTCAGGGATGAAGTCTCTTTGGAGCCTCGCAAAATGTGCTAAATAATTGAAGGACCATATAGTAAAGATCAATGAAGCAAATACTTGCTTCCCTCATCTGTCCACTGCCCAGGACTCCCTGTTGGGCATGTGAACAGTGACTTCAGCGAGTTGCTTTTTCATGGCAACCGCCACCATCACAGCATCAACTGGTAAACCCTTACACTAATGCGGGCTCCCCTCGGGAGGGGATAGGATGTAGTCTGGTCTCCTAGGGATGGGCTAAATGGAACCAGAATTCTTACAAGCATGCTGCACCATGAGTTGGACTAACACATCTGCAGGGGGGGGTCACCCAAGAGGTAGATGGTCAGGCATGGAAAGCTTGCAGAAAGATGGACTCCTTGGGGGAAGGGTTGGTGGACTTCCAGTCACCCTTCTGTTTCAGCATTTCAAGGATGTCCCCAAAGGAAACATCAGGAGGTGACCGTGGGGGGACCCTTCCCCCTTCATCTTAATCCGTATGCTCTGTCAGAGACTCCTCATTGGAGTCTACGTGCTTCCTCTTGCATGACTTCTTCTGCAGTGGCTCTTCAGTATGGACTTCTGAGGATGACTCTGAAGAAGGGGGACCCTGCAATACGGTTTCCTGCAGCTCCCATGCCCGGTGTCCCAAGGCAGTGGCTTGTATCAGCTGCACCTTGGGGAAGGGATGTCTGGGGTTCCAATGACAGAGGTATGCTTCCAGAAACAATTGCCCTCTCCATTGCCCAGAAAGCAGGTCTGCCCGAAGAGGGATGGGTGCCGGGAACCAAGGAGGACAACCTCGGAATCAGGGTCACACTCCACTCCACTCTACTGATCCGTCTCCCAAGGGAGGAACCTCAAATAAGGATTGGTGCCAACGGAACCCCTGGCACCATGGAAGAAACCGTAGACACACTTGGAACCATACATGGGCCGAACAGCCCAATCCTGAACTTGAGGAAGGTTCGGTTCCAAAGAGACCAGAGTTCAAAGACCAAAGGGACTGTTCTGGGGCCACAGTAAGGTCCACTACTGACATCAAAACAGAGGGTTCTGAGAAGGACGTTGGAGTTGGAGATTTTGAAACCTTCAGGGTCAAAGGAGGAGAGTAGGATGGAGTCCTTGGAGAAACAATCAAAGGTCCAGCTAGTGGATGGGTCTTAGACGGAGTGGGTACCCCCCCCAGGCTGTCAAGCAGCTGATCCACAAGGCGCACCACATCAAGTTCTGAAAGGCTCATCTAGTGGATACCCCCGACGGGGAGTCTGGTCGCTCTAGGAAGGGGCTATATATTTGTCCCAGAAAAGGGTCCACCGACGTGGAGTATAGGGTCTGTGCACTGGTGTCCAGTGGCACCACTGTCTAGTTTGGAGACAGGAAACAGCGGGGATAATATAGGGGTAATGGGTACCATAGATGGACTCTGCCATAAGGGCACTTGATACCGTAATGGACAAGGATGGCTCAGTCACAAAAGTCGAAGTGATAAGTACTGCAGGTATGCTCAGTGCCGAAGTGGTACTCTGTGCCGAAAAGGATAAGGCATTTTTTTGAAGTATCAACTGTTGGTGCTGAAACAGGCGCCAAAGATGGTATAGCAGTTGATGGAAAGTACGGTTTTGTACCCACCATAAATGTAGATGTTCAAGTGTAAACACTGCTGCAGTCATTACACTTGGGTTATCCTGCCATCAGGTGTCCTGCAGTCGGCCAGAGTTCCAAAGTCTTGGTCTGGCATCGGTTGCTGTTGCCTCCTCCCTGACGTCAGTGCAACAGGGGTATATAAGATGCAGCCAAAGCCATTTTCTTCAGTTTTTCTTGCCCCAGATGTCAGGTGCCCCCAAATAGGTAGGCAATTCAAACTGCTAGTAAAAAATACAAAAGAAAAGCAAACAACCATTTTTAGTTACTAGCAAATACTCCCCATAGGTAATAAAGGGTAGATGCCCTAGGTAACTACCAGAAAGTAAGAGGGGAAGGAGGGAGGGTAAACTGGACTGCAGCAGTGTTTACACTCGAACATCTACATTTATGGTAGGTACAAAACTGTACTATGTTCATCGTGTTACACTGCTGCAGTCATTACATTTGGGTGGAATCCCAAAGCTGAGGTAGGGAGGCTGGATCTGTAAGGCATTAGGGGTGGCTATAAGGCCCTGCAGTACAGCAGTGGCGAAGCCAGCTCTGGATTTGGAGTATAAAGGCAAATCGTAATGTTTGGTGAAGGTATGCACAGAACTCCATGTTGCTGCTTCCAAAATATCCTTGGTAGGTACTCCTCTGAGGTAGGCAGTTGAAGTGGCTGTTGCCCTGGAGTGAGATCTAATGCTGCTAGGTACAGGTGGTGGGTATAGCAGAAACATATACAGTGTCCTATCCATTTTGAAATAGTATGCTTTGAAATGGCTTTTCCCTGTGCTCCTGCAGCGTATGCTACCAGTAATTGCTCAGATCTTCTGAAAGCTTTGGTTTTGTCCAAGAAGAAGCATAACGGTCTGTGAATGTCCAAAGAATGTAGTAGTCTCTCCCCTTTGTTCTGCGGTTTTGGATAAAAAGTTGGCAAGTGAACAGTTTGGTTTAGAGCCACACTTGATACCACCTTTGGCATAAACATAGGGTTAGTTCTTAAAGACACCCTGTCCTGGTGGAAGATGAGGAAAGGTTCCACTGCCATTAGTGCCTGTAATTCTGAAACTCTTCGTGCTGATGTTATTGCCAGTAGCAGAGCAGTTTTCCAAGGGATTTATTTTAATTCTGCTGTGTTAGCTGGCTCAAAAGGAGGTAGAGTTAATTTTTCCAAAACAAAGTTGAGGTCCCAAGTTGGTGTAGGTGCTCTACGGGGCGGTCTTATGATTTTAGCCCCTCTGAGGTATTGTTTGAGCAAAGGATTAGAAAAAATTGGTGGTTCCGTGTTGTAATGAGCAGAGATAGCTGAGGCGTGGATCTTGATGGATGAAAAAGAGAGGCCCTTGTCCAGCATCTCAGTTAAGTATTGCAATATCTGAGGAATGTTTGGGACAAGAGGGTCAAGGCTGTGCGCTTGGTTCCAGGCACAGAATCTCTTCCATTTATCCGAGTATGCTTTCCTGGTGCTAGGCCTTCTGGCCTCCAGAATGACATCCATAACAGCTTTGGAGAGAGGCATTGCTTGCTTGACTAAGGAATTTTCCATGCAGCTAGATTTAAGGTTTTTAGCTGGCTGTGAAGCATCTGATTGTTGTGCTGTCAGCAGCTGTGGGATCTGTGGGAAAATCCAGGGTGGTTCTTGTGTTAAGTTCTTTAAGATTGGGTACCAGTGCTGGCGTGGCCAGTCTGGTGCAATCAGGATCATTTTTGGCTCTTTCTGCCTGGCCTTTATGAGTACCTTTGGAAGGAGGTAAAGGAGGGAAAGCGTATACTTGTAGTTTTTTCCAGTTGAATGAGAGGACATCCACTTTCCATGCTTGTGGATGGTAGCTCCTTGTGCAGAATTTTTGTAATTGGCAGTTCTTTGGGGTAGCAAACAGATCTATGTCCGGGCTCCACCATTTTTGTGTTATCATTCTGAATATTTGTGGGTTCAGTTCCCATTCATGTTGGTCCATGTTTCTGCTTAGGTCGTCTGCCAGTGTGTTTCTCTCTCCTGGCAGGAATTGTGCTTGCAGATAAACTTGGTAGTTTAGAGCTGTGTTCCACAAGGTCATGGCTTGTCTGCAGAGGGGGTAGGAGTGTGTGCCCCATAACTGTGGTGTTGTCTGTCTTTAGTAGTAATTGTCCTGGATGCAGTAGGTCCTTGAAAGCTATAATAGCATTTTGTACAGCTAGCATCTCTTTTTGATTGATGTGGAGATGTCTTTGCTCTGTGGGCCACTCGCCCTGGATACATTTTCCTGCCATGTGTGCTCCCCCAGGCGTAATCAGATGCATCTGTTGTCAGTGTCTGCCTGGCTGTGGGTTGAGTGAAAGGCTGTCCCTTGTTGAGGTGACAAGCTTGCGCCTACCATCAAAACTCCTGCTGTAGGCAAGGAATTAGTGGTACAACTGTTTCCAAACTGACAGTGTTGAAACCATACGCTCTTTATGTACCATTGTAGTTTCCTCATATGCAGTCTGGCATATGGAATTAGTAGTATGCAAGATGCCATGTAGCCCAAGGCCTGCAGAATTTTTCTTACAAGGAGTTTGTCGTCATTAATTGAAAATATTGATTCAGTTGTCCTTGCTTGTCTGGCATGAGATAAGCCATCTGGGCCATTGTGTTCAAGCTGGCACCCAGGAATATTGTCTGTTGTGAGGGCACTAGTTTTGATTTCTTTTCATTTACTGTGTACCCCAGGCAACTTAACTTTTTTACGTATGCCAGATGTTTTAGTAGAATGTCCTTGCTCTCTGCTTGAATGAGGCAGTCGTCCAGGTATGGATAAATTTGAATTCCTTTTTGCCTGCAAAATGCAATTACTGGTGCCAGGCACTTTGTGAAGACCCTGTGTGCAGTAGATAAGCCAAAGGGCAGTGTAGAGAATTGATAGTGCATTGAACCAGCTAGAAATCTGAGGTATCTTCTGCAGTTTTGTCTGATAGGGATATGCAGGTATGCCTCTGAGGTCCAAAGTCACGAGCCAAACTTTCTTGCCCAGCATGGGAAGAAGCTGCTGTAGTGTCAACATCTTGAATTTTGGAACATCCAGGTAAGTGTTTAGTGTAGAAAGGTCCAGAATGGGTCTCCAGGCTTTGTCCTTTCTGGGAACCAGAAAGAGTCTTGAGTAAAATCCTTGTCCTTGTTCCTGTGGCGGTACCTTTTGAATAGCTCTCATGTCCATCAGTGCTGTAATTTGTTTTTGAGCCTCTGCCCATTGATTTGGTGGCAGATTTGGCATTCCTTTTAGCCTTGGCAGGGTGTGAAAATGGAACCTGTAACCTTGAGATACAATGTTGAGAACCCATTTGTCTTTGGTGATGCAATGCCAGTTGTGATAGAAAAGTGACAGTTTTCCTCCTAAGGGGGCTGCCAAGAGAGAGCTGTTTGGCAGCTGCAGTGGAAAGTCATTGAGGCTGTTTTTTTATAAGGTTGAGTCCTGTCTTCCCCTTCTTTCTGGCCTGGTGTGCCCCATTGTCAAGGCCTGTAAGGGCCTTGTGTCTGACCTCTACCTCTTGGACATCTGTATCTGCCCCTTTGAGGTCTATCTGTGACTGGAAAGGACCAATTCTTTGTTGGCCAATTTCTGCTAAAACGAGGAGGCTGAACCTATAAGAAATCTTTCACCGTTTGCATAGATTTTGCCTTATTCTCCATCTTCTTTAATACCTCCTCTGCTTTAACTCACAGCACATCCCACTGCAAAGGTGCATCCAATAATTTGACCTTAACATGTTCTGGTAACGTATGTTCTTTTAACCAAGCATGCCTTCTAATGAATGGATTCTTCTAATGACAGAGCCTGTAACTGCTGCTCTACAGGAGGCCTCTAAGGAATCAAACCCACATTGCAAAGTATGTTTTCCCACTTTTTCAGTTGCATGCAATAAATCCTGCATTTCTTTTAAATTAGGAGGATCTGAATCTGGAAGCATCTTTTGTTTCAGCTGAGACATCAAAAATTGCTGATATTTTAGCATGTGAAACTGGCAATTCAAGGCTCTCATTGCTAAAGTTGCAGACGTATATACCCTTCTTTCCCCATCTGTCTAATGCTCTGGAATCTCTGTCAGAGGGAACTGGGTTTTTTGCTGTTGAGGCCTTAATCCCTTTGGGTCCCTAAGAAATAGTTTCAGGGTCAGCAACAGGGCTTTTGTACAGAAATTTGTAAGAGTCAGGGACTCTGTAATATCTATCAGGTTTAAATGGGGCTGAGGGTAAGGAGTCCGGGTTCAAACTGGATTCAGTGTACACATCATCCACAATGTCTAAAACTGGTGGGATAGCAAGGGGTCTGTGTTGAGGCAATAAAAGGAAGTCTCGGAGTCTTTTCTTCTATTCTGAGTAATCCTGGCCTTCCCAATGGAAATGCTCCCTCATGGTATGCAAGAGTAATCCTCAGGCTGAGAGCCTGATGGAATTGATTCCTCAGCATCAGAATCCTCATAAGGGGATAAAGAATATCCTAGGTATGAGGAAGAATCTGAGGAAATGGACACACCTGGTCAGAAGAGTCATAGTCTGCATCCTTGTCTGGGCCTTTTATCAGGAGGGGGATGGGACCCCCTGATCAGGGTGATTAGGTCCTCGGCCATTTTCAGCATTTGTTTCTTAGGCATGGAAGCCTGTCCTGGAGAGAGTTGTGTCTGTTTCTTTACTTTTAAGGGGGGCTTAAACTTAACAGAGGGTTTAATGGTTAACTGGGTAGGTCTGAAAACACCCTCTGTAGCTGTGGATTGCTCAGGTACTTCGGTTTCCTCTGTAGGTTTAGGATCGATAAACTGAAGGCCTAGTGTGTCCAAAGGCCCAGCTCCAAGTGGGAGTCAGAAGCTGTCTGTGGAAGCGGTCATCAGGGGCTGCGTAGGTGCCTCGCTGAAAACCAGAGAACCAGTGACCAGCCTAGAAGAGGCCACGTCGTCCGTTTTGGGCCTCAGATGCCTGTCCTTGCGCTTTTTATGCAGTGCGGTCGTCGGAATTTCCGACAGCATGGTGTAATTGAATTTTCTACCAAAATAATGTCGGGCAAAATCAAACAGACACTTAATAGTGCGCTCATTAAACCTAGCACAAAACCGACAACCAGTGACGTCGTGGTCAGGGCCTAGGCATGGAATACAATAGGAGTGGAAATCCTTATGAGGTATTTGCTTCCCACAAGAAATAGTTATTAACTTTTACTGACATCGGTCTGAGGCAAGAAAATGTTTCCCCCAACTGGGTACTTAGCTCTTTTAGAAGACTTTGGTTCTGGATTCGGAATGAAAATCTCAGGAGTCGGCCGACCAACACTTGTGAACTGCTTCTGCTTCAAACACCACGAGGCAAGAAAGACTGGAAAAAATGGCGTTGGCTGCATCTTATATACCCCTGTTGCACTTACATCAGGGAGGAGGCGACAGCAACTGACGCCGGACCAAGACTTTGGAACTCTGGCCGACTGCGGGACCACATGACAGCAGGATAACCCAAGTGTAATGACTGCAGCAATGTAACACTATGAACATCAGAGGTCGGTGCAGTAGAGATTGACCTAGATTCCGAAGATACCTTAGGTATTTTAGACTTGGCAGGCTTTCCCAAATCACCAGAGGGTGAAGAGGGTAGAGTGTGTGGTCTTTTCCTTTCTTTTCTGGGAGGGGGGAGCCCTCCGTCGCAGAAAGAGCCTCTGAAAAGGGCGTCTTAAGGAGGCCCTTCAAAATTAACTTACGTTTGTGCTCAAATCATCATGCAAGTCACTGTTTGGCATTTTCCTACTACAAACAAAAGACCCTGCTTAAACCCAGATGTAACTTTCTTTTCAGACAAGGATACACAGACACAGGTTAAAGGGGGGAAAAAAGTGTTTTTGTTTTTTTAGGTAAAGAGAAAAAGGTTTTTTTTAGGTAGAGAGAAAAAGGAAAATACCAGACATGGTATTCAAAAAAATATCACAAATGGTAGGGAGAAAAGCCATACCACCAATGATACCAAGACTACCAAAAGGTAAAGGGGTAAAAGCTAGTGACAGATCAGGACATGTAAGAAATTAGAAATATGAGAAAGACTAATACACTCTGTGAAATTCAAAGTCAAAAAAGTTGAACTTGAGAGCTGGCTTGAACGCAGATTTATGGCTATGTGGCAAACGAGATCTGGAGTAACGGAGAAGGGTACTATGGGCAAAAGCTTAACGAGAGATTTTGGCTGGCACAAGCTTGATATAAGGTCACGTGTTTGAGGACAGAACTGACATTTCATCAGTTCATAGGTTCATACTAGGCTATCTGCCCTGGGGCAATTATAAGCCTAGCCCGATTCTGTATGGCTTACGCCACCCCTTGATTTGAGTATACTGTGCCCTTTTTAAGGTTTAGTTTACTGCGCCTCTGTCTAATAGTGCCACGGGAGTAATCCCTGGGACAAACCTACGATCCCCCATCCATCTATCGAGATTCTTCTTGAAGAGATTCAGTGAGGTGCTCTGCCTCACATGAACTGGAATTCTATTCCAGAGCGAAGGGAGCCTCTGGGTTATGAACCTGTCCCTCCAGCAAGTTCTATTTATTTCTGTGCTGAGGTTCAAGTCCCTCGAGCGTGTGGCTCTAAGGGATTTAGATTTACTGAGGTGGAGCATGTCCATTAATTCTGGATTTGACGTAGCTTTGTATGTCAGGCATAGATCGCCTTGAAGTAGGCGGTATGCAACCGAGTAAAGCTGGAGTTTTTTTAACAGAGCAGCATATGGCATCTGTTTGAGACCCTTGATCCTCTTGGTGAGATACTTTTGGGGTCTTTCTAATTGCTGCAGGTGTTGGGTAAGGTACATCCCAAAAGGGGCATTGTATTCTATGATGGGCCTGATGAGGGATGAATAAAGGGGCACGATTACCTCTCTTGATCTGGATGTGAAACACTTCATGATGAGGTGGGCTATGTAGAAGGTCTTTCTAACCACTTTGGCAATGTGGTTTTCAAAGGAGAGATTGCTATCAACTTGGGTCCCCAGGTCCCTAATAACTTTCTCTGTACTTAATGGGTTTCCGCCTATGTGGTAATTTGTGGGCACATTGTTTTTGCCAAAGGGTATGACTATACATTTTTTGGCATTTAGCTTTAAACCATGGTGCTGGCACCAGTTATCTGTCTCTGCGAGATCTTTTTGAAGGATGTTTGTGTTTGAGTCGATTATGACGCCCAGTTTGCAGTCGTCTGTGAACTTGGTGAGCCATAGTCCTCCCATGTTTGCCTGTACCTCGGAAAAGTATATACCGAACAAGAGTGGTCCCAGGACAGAACCCTGTGGGATGCCACTTGTGACCGGTTTCGAGTCTGACATGGCTCCAGCAACTCTCACTCTGTGGGTTCTGTCTGAGCCAGTTTGTGACCCATCTTGTGAAATAGGGGTTTATATTTAAGCTGGATAGCTTATCTATGATGCCCGAGTTGGGTATTGTGTCAAATGCCTTTGCAAGGTCCAGATAGGCTGTGTGGACTACATTCCCTTCATCTATGGCTTTTGGTGACTGTTTTGAAGAAGTCAACCAGGTTCAAAAGGCAGGATCTGCCCTTGACAAAGCCGAACTGGGTAGGATCTAGTGTCTGTAGGTCCCCAATGTTTTTGTTTATGAGCTCCATGATGATCCTCTCCATAGCCTTGCAGACTAAGCTAGTCAGGCTTATGGGCGATAGTTTCCAGGGTCCATAGAGGCTCCACCTTTGTGGAGTGGGACCACTGTTGCTGTACACCATTCTGTGGGCACATCCTGTAGTGAGGCTGAGATTGTATAGCTGTTTTATTTGAGTTCATGTAGGACGCAACCTGGGATGCCATCTGGTCCCATGGAAGCAGTGTTTTTTGCTTTGGAGAGGGCAGCCTTCACCTGAGCATCAGAGATGCTTGGGAGGCAGCCCTCAGCTGGAATAGATACTTGCTCTTTTGGGGGGGAGGGGATGGAGAAGTTTGCACTGAATCTGTCTGCCAGGATATTGGCGATGTCTGTGGGTTCAGTGTATTTTTTGTCGTTTAGAATAAACTCAGAACAAGTCTGGGAGTTGCATCCCAGGTTCCTAACATAACTGAAAAAAGCTGTCTTTGGCGTCCTGTGCAATTTATCTCTCGAAGCTGGCCTTGGAGGATTTTATGAGGGATCGTAATATTTTGCTAGTACTGATCAGAGATGCCTTCCCTATTAGGGATTTTGCTCTATCATGTAGCAGCTTCCTCCTTCTGTTGTACAGTTTATTTATGGGGTCCACCAGACTGGACGCCTGCCTTTGGATGATTGGGTCTTGGTTTTGCTTGGGATAGCATGATCCATGCATTCCTGGAGATGTCCGTAGAATGCGTTTATATAGGATTCTGCAGTTTGGGCCGTAGTTTCCACCGGCCCTGGGGCCTTGAAGTATTCCACTTCGGTTTTGAGAAGTGAGAAGTTCGCTTTTGAGAAGTTTTTCACCGTGGTTTTCTGGGCTGGGGGTGGGGTCGGGATGTGGACTTCCAGTGAAATTAATTTATGGTCTGATCTTACCAATGAGGGATATACTTCTGGTGTGAGTCCCCATGTTGATAATGATCAGGTCTAGTATGTTGTCCCCTCTTGTGGGAGTGGTGACTAGTTGTTCCATAGCATTTGAGTTTATAATTTCCAGGAACCTTTGGGCTAAGGTGCTGGGGCTTGAGTAGTGCTCCCAGTCAATGTTTGGGTAATTGAAGTCGCCCAATATAATGGTGTTCGGAGAGATCTTCATGTTCTTCAATGCTTTCAGGAAAGCAGAGTGGGATTCCTGACTTTGAGAGGGTGGTCTGTAGGATGCTATAAACTGAAAAGCAGTCTTGCCCACTGTTAGTTGCACATGGATGGTCTCCGATACTTCGTGCAATGCCACTAACCTGGAGGTGTGGATATCCTTGATAAATATGGAAACTCCCCCTCCTTTTGTGGTTCGGTCCGGGTTTTGGGGCCGAAAAGCATATGAGGTATAGCCTGGTAGTGCTGGGGTGCTCTCTGGAGCCTTGAAGCAGGTTTCTGTCACTGCACAGATATCGATGTTCTCCATACTGAGGAGAGCTTTGAGTGCGTGCATCTTGAGGTTAAGACTTCTGGCGTTAAGCAGCATTATCCTTAGTTTCTTGTTCCTTGTGCTGTCTATGGGGGTGGGTTTGACTTTTGAGCCTTACCTAAAAAAGGCACTATGGGGGTGGAAAGAGCCTTTGCCAATATCAGAAAGTCCAGTGGTGACAGGTGCAAGCCGTCCCTAGCGAAGCAATGTGGCTTGTCGAGCATGTCATCACAGGCTGACAAGACACTGGATCCCCTTTGAATGACACCAAAATTTTAGCCAATTGTTAAAATCGATCATTTTGTCTTTGTACTATGGAATCATTCTAGGTGAGGGTAAGATGCTGCTCAAGGTCAGGGTCATACCAGCCTGGGCTACATGATCAGAGAGCTCCTCTATGTCTCTTTTCATGTAGTCCAGGGAGGTACATCTCAGGTCATTCACACCAGCATGTACAATGACTGAGTCATATTTGTATTTGCTTTGGAGTGACCTGAGTGCTTGCGTTATGTGGCGGATCCTAGCACCCGACAGGCAGCTCACCGTGACCTTCTCTTTATTCAGCCTGGTAAGCGGGACGTCAGTGTGTCTGACAATAGTGTCACCTATTACAAGAGTATCAGGTGTGTTATTCAGCCTTAAGGGCTGTGGCTGCTTGATAAATAAATCGTCAGTGATGAATGGAATGAAGATTAACATCAGATCATTTACTGCACATCGAACATACAAGCGTATCCTTCTCGTAACCAGGAACATTTTTTTTTGTCCAATGTTAAATTTCACGAGCCTTTTTATTTTCTTTCATGGAGTACTTTCATCTTCAGAACTACTCACCTACAAGGATGAAAAGTTTTTCCATGTTAAAATATTTATAGTAGTTAAATATGTAAGTTAAGGTGTACATACATTGTAACTGTACCTGATTCTGACTCTGTTTTGCTCTGTCCCTCCCTAAAACCAGTGACTTTGTGAGAAGTAGTGCTTAGTTAGGTAAGGGTTCTGTTCTCACTGCAGTCAACTGGTGTGTGTTCCCTTGGTTGACATTCAAGAGCATTTTGGGGTGGGACTCCCACCCGAAAATACTCTTTTGAATGGTCAACTCGTTTACAGACACAAGCTGTAGGGTTTGATTCACTGCCCACAAGAGAAGTTAGCTAGGTACTAATCTGTGAACATACAAGTGACAGATTAAATAGTGACAATAATTAGAGCTACAGACTTTGCAATATGTAATCTCTTATTCTGCCAACTACTCAAGTTGATAGACTTTCCACTGTTTAATCAGTTTAATTAGCAATCTGCATTGCAACTAATAAATTGCTATTTAAAATATGACAAGTATATGTAAAACCATAATGAGTTAATTAAAACTCTGTTAAGTAGAGACAGAATCAAAAATCAAAACAGAATATGTATTATTTAAAGAATAAATATCTGCCTAAAAAATAAGTTTCAGTGCAGTTTAAAGCACACAGACTGTACTTCATCTGAGCCAGAAAATAAGCATTGAAGGGCCAACACTTGAATGAGGTGAATGTTAGAGTAACAGAATGTAATCTTACTCTATTGTTCTCCAAGTTCTTAAAAGGGTAGTGGGCCATAAAAGTATGCTTTAAGTGGGCTAACAAGCTTTGCCGTGCAAAGTAGGTTAAAAGTTGCACTCATTATGATCAATTAGTAACTGGTGCTGTTAATACACAAGATGTGATCCAAGTAACTGTTCCTGTTAACCTAAAAGCTGCATTTGACCTCAACTGTAGTTATCTGAGATCTGCAGATAGCCTCAGCCAAAAATGCACTGTAGTTGTCTGACCTACAGGAAAAGACAGCTAAAATTTAAATAGCATGTCATCTACAGTTAAAACTGAAGATGGTGTTACAGCTGGGATCTTAATAGGTAGAGCAGTCTCCAAGGATCCAGTGGCCATCTCACATGCACTGGCACTTCTGATGATTTATTGGGTCCAGATGTGCTCCTCTGCTTTGGAGAGTAAATTATCCAGCATCTAATCTAATACCATATTGAAATCTTCCATAACAGGAAAGCCCTTATTTTTAAGGGCACATCAAAAGCATACATAAATCAAGTGAAAAGGATATTTACAGTGCAGCATTTGGCCAAAACATTCCCACCTTTAATGACAATTTGTATACTGTGCCTTGAAAAGGCAGGTGAGCATTAAAATCAAACCATTACAGCTACTAAAAAGGTATCATGTGTAATGCAGAAACCTTTAACAGAGCACTTCCTATTAAATTTATTTTCAGTGTGTATTAATTTGTATTTTACACACACCTCTGTGGAGTGCTAAAATGGCTTCTACTCAAAAAAAAATCAGGATGCTGTGGCTTTACACAGCAACCAGCTACTCACACTCAACTTTGTTTCACATGGGGTTATGCTGCTAGCACAAAGATAAAGACTAACAAGGTCACACAGATTTTTTGTTTTTTGTTTTTGTTCCACAGGTTTGTGGAAGGCATTTTAAACCATATTTTGGGGTGCTAGAAGGCAGATTAATAGTATCATTAATAGGTTTCCCAGTAATTGTGGTAGACTCGCGTGAATTGACAGGCACCACAGCTGCACTGAAGATACCCACAGCCTTCTCTGTAGACTCCTCAAGAGGTACGCATTTAACAGGTTGAGAAAAGTACAGTTTTGTACCTACCATAAATGTAGATGTTCGAAGATCCACATTGCTGCAGTCATAACCTGTGGGTAGTCCGCTGTCCTCGGTCGGCCCGAATACCAAAGTATTAGGCTGGCGTCGGTCATGGGCGCTCAGATCTGATGTCAGTGCGTCCTGGTATTAAAGCGCATGACCGACGTCATATCCTCAGTCTTTTCTTGCCCCAGATGTCAGAAGGCCCTAAAAAGAAAGGCCACAACCTAAAATAGAAAAAACTTCCAAAATCCATGTACAAACAATATCTACAACCCAAACCAAACAACCACTCCAAACTACAGAGGGGAAGGAGGGAGGGTACATTGGACTGCAGCAATGTGGATCTTCGAACATCTACATTTATGGTAGGTACAAAATTGTACTATGTTCTTCATCTCACATTGCTGCAGTCATAACCTGTGGGTAGAATCCCAAAGCAAAAGTAAAGGGAGGATGGCAAAATCATAAAGCATTGGGAGCTGCTAATAAGCCCTGCAAGACTGCAGTGGCAAATCCAGCCCTAGATTTGGAATAGAGAGGGAGATGGTAATGTTTAGAAAAAGTGTGCACTGAACTCCAAGTAGCTGCTTCCAAAATATCTTTGGTAGCTACCCCCCTCAATAAAGCAGTAGAAGTGGCAGTAGCCCTAGTGGAATGAGGTCTGATTCCAGCCGGAATCTCCTTACCATGATGAGAATAACAAAAAGCAATACAATGACCAATCCACTTAGAAATAGTTTGTTTCGAAACAGGCTTCCCCTGAGAGCCCAAAGCAAAAGAAACAAATAACTGCTGAGACTGTCTGAACCCTTTAGTTCTGCTCAAATAATAACGCAACTGCCTGTGAATATCCAAAGTGTGCAAAATTTTCTCCCCTTTATTTTGGGGATCAGCATAAAAAGTAGGCAAATGAATAGATTGGTTCAAGGCCACATTTGAAACCACTTTAGGCATAAAAGTAGGGTTAGTACGCAGAGATACCCTATCCTTATGAAAAATCAGGAAGGGCTCAACTGCCATGAGAGCCTGTAATTCAGATACCCTTCTAGCAGACGTAATGGCCAACAAAAAAGCAGTCTTCCAAGACAAAAACTTCAACTCAGATGTAGCTGCAGGTTCAAAAGGAGGTAAAGTGAGCTTTTCCAACACAAAATTGAGATCCCAGGAAGGAGTAGGAGCTCTACGTGGGGGTCTTATGTTCTTTGCCCCTCTAAGGAATTGTTTAAACAAAGGATGAGAGAATAATGGTGGGTCACAGTCATAGTGAGCAGAAATGGCAGCAGCATGAACTTTTACAGAGGAGAAAGACAAACCTTTGTCTAATAATTCTGTAAGATATTGAAGAGAAACACTCAAATTAGGCCTGGAAACATCAAAGCTCTTTGCTGTGCTCCAAATAAAAAATCTCCTCCATTTATCAGCATAAACTTTCCTACTAGGCCTTCTGGCCTCCAAAATAACATTCAAAACTTGTTGAGGAAGCTTCGACCCTCCAGGTTCTAGAACAGAATATGCCAGGCTGTTGGATGCAGGGACTGAATCCTGACATTGAGGAAATGATTGCCCGCCTGAGTCAAAAGGTGTGGAATTGAAGGCAAAGGCCAAGGAGGCTCCTGTACTAAAACTCCTCAGCAGAGGGTACCAGTGCTGCCGAGGCCAATCTGGAGCTATTAGAATCATGGAGGGCTTGTCTTGTCTGACCTTCAAGAGCACCTTGGGAAGGAGAGGCAGAGGAGGAAAGGCATAGACGTGAAGATTGCTCCAACTGAATGATAGAGCATCCACTTTCCAAGCTGTGGGATGAAACATCTTTGTGCAAAACTTTGGCAACTGGAAATTTAGTGAAGAAGCGAACAGATCTATGTCTGGAGTCCCCCATATCACTGTCAACTGTCGAAATACATGAGGCTCCAACTTCCACTCGTGGGGATCCACCATCTGTCTGCTCAAAACATCTAAGGAGTTCTGTGCTCCTGGCAGAAACCTTGCCTGAAGAGTGAGGTGCAAACTGAGAGCAGTCTCCCACAGAATCATAGCTTGTCTGCAAAGATGGTACGAATGGGTTCCCCCTTGCTTGTTGATGTACCACATGACAGTTGTGTTGTCTGTTTGAATCAACACTTGTCCCAGGTGAAGTTAATCCTTGAAAGCCATCAATGCAAATTGGACTGCTAACATCTCCTTCAAGTTGATATGTAAATGTTGAAGTCTGGCAGGCCACGTGTCTTGAACCCACTTTCCATTGAGGTGTGCTCCCAAGCCTTGTCCGAGGCATCTGTCGTTAAGATCTGACTCGCCTCTGGTCGGGTCACAGAGAGTCCCTTGTTTAGGTGACATTCCTGAGCCCACCACAAAAATTCCTTTTGAATGCAAGGTATTATTTGAATGACAGTGTCCAGATCGTGGCAGTGTTGTGTCCATACATTTTTGAGATACCATTGTAGCTTCCTCATATGCAGTTTGGCATTGGGAAGCACCAGAATACAAGATGCCATGAACCCCAAGGCTTGAAGGACTGTCCTTGCAGTCAGCCTGGACCGTAGAGACAATTGCTGGAAGTAAAGTGTAAGGTTGCTTTGCTTGTCCGGGGTCAAAAAAGCCATCTGGGAAGCTGTATTCAGTCTCACACCCAGAAAGCACATTTCCTGAGAGGGTACTAGACTGGACTTTGTTTCGTTCACAGAATACCCTAGGCACCTTAATACTGCCATAACATACTGTAGATGGTGAAGAAGCTTGTTTTCGTTCTGAGCAAGAATCAGGCAATCGTCCAAATAAGGATAAATTTGTATTCCTCTTAACCTTAAGAAGGCTATCACCGGAGCCAGAACCTTTGTGAACACCCTGGGCGCAGTAGATAAGCCAAAGGGCAATGCAGAGAACTGATAATGTAAAGTCCCAGCCTGAAAACGCAGGAATCTCCTGCAACTGGGTCTGATAGGAACATGAAGATAAGCCTCTGAGATCCAGAGTTACCATCCAGTGATCTCTGCCCAACAGAGGCAGAAGTTGTTGCAACGTCAACATTTTGAATTTTGGAATGTCCAGGTATGTGTTGAGGATAGATAAATCCAAAATTGGTCTCCAAGTGTTTCCCTTCTTTGGTACAAGAAACAGGCGAGAATAAAATCCTAGGCCCACTTCTGACATAGGGACCTGCTGTATAGCCCCCACTTGAAGAAGTAAAGAAATCTGTTTGTGAGCCTCTACTCTTTGCTGAGGAGGAACGTCTGGCATGCCTTTGAAAGGAGGCAATGTGTGGAAATAAAACTTGTAGCCTCGGTTTATAATGTCCAATACCCATTTGTCCTGGGTGACTAAAAGCCAGTTTTGCTTGAAAAGTGCTAACTTTCCTCCCAAAGGAGCTGCCAGACAGGAGGGATCTGGCAGCTGAAGATGCAGGTCATTGGGCCTGTTTACGAAAGGACTGGCCCCTGCCCTCACTTGTAGATTGTGCAGGGGAACTCCACGTTCTAGGCCTGAAAGAACCCTGAGCTCTGCCCCTACCACGTCTAGATCTGCCCCTAGACTGTAAATCAGAAGAAGGGTAAGCCCATCCCTTAGTAGGCCAATTTCTGCTAAACTTAGGAGGCTGCACCTGCAAAAAATCTTTAACAGTCTGCATAGACTTAGCCTTGTCTTCCATTTTCTTTAAGACAGACTCCACAGGAGGACCAAACAAAACTTCAGACTGTAAAGGAGCATCCAAAATTCTAGCTTTAACATGCTCTGACAAATTCTGATCCTTAAGCCAGGCGTGCCTGCGAATAACTGATCCAGTGGCAGCCACCCTGGAAGAAGCCTGTAAAGCATCGAAACCACACTGCAAAGAATGCTTACCCACCTGATCAGAGGCATGAACCAACTCCTGTAATTCCTTACACTCTATGCCCTCTGCCAAAGCATCTACCTTAGATTTTAATTGAGTAAGGAGAAAATTCTGGTACTTTAACATATGAAACTGGCAATTCAAAGCCCTCATTGCTAGAGTGGAAGAGGTGTACACCTTTTTACCCCACCTATCCAAAGCTCTAGAATCTTTATCCATAGGAACTGGATTCTTTACAACAGAAGCCCTGACACCCTTAGGTCCCTGACTAATAGTTTCTGGGTCAGCCCTTGGGCTCTTATACAGATATTTATGAGCCTCAGGCACTCTAACACCTATCTGGTTTAACTGGCGCAGGAGGCAAAGAGTCTGGATTAAGGGAAGCCTCAGAGAAAACATTCTGAACAACATCCAAAACAGGGGGTATAGCTAAGGGCCGATGTTGTGGTAAAAACAAAAATTCCCTAAGCCTCTTTCGGGAATCCGAGAAATCCTGACCTTCCCATTTAAAATGCTCCCTCATAGAATGCAAGGTTTCTGAGAAGGAAAAATCCTCTGGAGGAGAAGCAGAAGGACTGGAATCCTCTGCGTCCGAATCTGAATAAGGAGGAAAATCCAGAGTGTCTTCAGCCGAAGACTCTGAGTAATCTGAAGCCTGCTCCAAACTTTCCACCTCTGGCTCCACCCTAGGCCTCTTATCTGGAGGGGGCATAGAACCCCTGATTAAGGAAATTAAATCTTCTGCCATTTTAAGCATGTGTTTTTTAGGCACAGAGCCTGAAGAACTAGGACTGACACCTGAGGAAGGCAAACCAGGCCTGCCCTTAGAAGGTACCTTAGAGACTGAAGGAGAAGGCCTAACCACCTTAGGCAAAGAAGGAAGTACAGCAACCTGAGAGGCCCCCTCAGCCTGACCTGACTCCTGAGAGGCCACATCTTGCAAAATTAACATCTCCCCCTGAGACTCTGCTGAAACCTCGGCTGGATCTACAGATTCCAGCGTAGTTTCTAAAGAACCGGCATCCGGAACGGACGGCTCATCCTGCTTGGACCTTAACGATTTTTCCTTGCGCTTCTTAGCAGAAGCGGGCGTCGGAGGATCCGACGGCATATTGTAATTACACCGCTTACCAAAGACAAGCCTAGCGCAATCTAACCTACGTTTAATGGTGCGCTTATTAAACCTAGCACAAAAGCGACACCCGACTACGTCGTGCTCAGGCCCCAAACAAGGAATACAGAGAGAGTGGTAATCCCTATGTGGTATCTGTTTCCCACAAGAAATACAATTATTCACTTTTTCTGACATCCAGAATTAACTGAGGCAAGAAAAAACAAAAATATTCCCCAACGGGGTACTTAGCCCAACTTGGTTTTGGTCTGAAACTCGAAATACGAAAATTTCAGAACGCCGAACGGCACTTGCAAACGCTGCTTCTGCTTCGGACCATGCAGCAAAAAAGACTGAGGATATGACGTCGGTCATGCGCTTTAATACCAGGACGCACTGACGTCAGATCTGAGCGCCCATGACCGACGCCAGCCTAATACTTTGGTATTCGGGCCGACCGAGGACAGCAGACTACCCACAGGTTATGACTGCAGCAATGTGAGATGAAGAACATCAGCTAATATGTGCCAGTTTTTCTGGGTATGGCCACTGAACTCCAGGTCTCCCATGGGATATAATCTGATGCTGAAGAATTTGCCACTTCTATGTCCCTTGGTGATACTATTAGAGGCACCTTATGACAGTCTGCATTATACTGTTCATGGGTAATAACAGAAGGAAATGTAAAATGGATTGAAACACCAGTGTTGAAATATTAAATATATTTAGTCCTGGAGAAAGCAATGATCCCTAATTTCACTATATCTGTTCCTTATAACTTATAAGCAGCCTAAACAGTCACCATGCTATCAATTCTAATATACATGAATTGTGTCCCTATATGATGCAACATTTATATATGGTATGTGAATATTACTACAGAAATGGATGTTGCTTAAATGTTCAGATATTCTGTTTTAAACATCCTGGTCATCTTGTCTGCATAGAATGCTGCATACTAATAGACCAAATATACTACCCACACACCTGCTTATAATCCGCAGAGAACATATCAAAACTTGTGGAATATTTACTGATGAAACCCAAGTTGAATGGCAGGTTTCAATGTTCACTTACTTATTAAACTAAAGATAGGAAAACTCACTGGACGCTTGCCCAGATTTTTATTTTCCTTGTACGTGCTTGCACACTATCAGCTGTGCTTAAGTGCACAAATGTACACAATTTTTTTTTACTTTTTTCTGTTACCTTTTCTTGTATAATTACTAAATCCTATTCAGTCTGAATTTCAATTTTGGGAGCCTGCTGTATTAACTGGCTTGCAGTAACATTCAATGGGGCTATAGTACATGACAAAGGGTGAAAGGTCAGAAGTAGTGCATGCAAGAGAGTTCACTGCATGTCACATGTATTTGAAGGAGACCGGTAATAGTGGGGTTGCTAGTTGCGGGTTTGGTAGCAAGACTGCCAATCCTGCGTGAATGGTCTTGAAGGCTGAGAACTGCTTCAAAATCATGTCGGCAAGAAGGGTGGCAATGTATCACTATTTTGGTTGCTAGTGTGTGTGATGGACGTTTAAGAAAATAATAAAACCTGAAGTTAAATCTTTGCTAGACTGGATTTGCAAATGTACTGTAATGATAAATATGCTAACATACTTCTCAGTGATCCTTGCTCATATGACAGCCACAATCAAAACAGAGCCAGATGGCAGCAGGGATTTTCAGAGTGCAATGCAGGACTCAATTTGTCTGCTGAACTCGGGACTGTGCCGCTCAAATCAGGACGTCTGGCAACCCTGGGATCAGATATAGCATTTTTGCTTTTGATTAAAAAAAAAAAACATACATTGGTTTCGGACGCTTGCATCATTCTAAATGCCTGTATAAACTGTAATGCTTCTGATTTTATGTTTGAACTAATGTTTTAATTTATTATGTTTGGTTTGAAGCATCTGCATAAGTCTTAACTAAATTGCATTCTATTTGGTTTCCCTTCCTTTTGACTGAAGGAGGCACTTCACTCATTACTACAGTTTCAGTTGTCCAATATAGTCAAGTTGTGATGTCACCCCCAACTATAGTTCCAACACTGAAGTTTACAGAGGAGTGCTTTAAATTCACTAAACAGTGTGGTAGGACTTGAGGTGAGGAGAATAGGGTAAAAAAGGAAACCTTATGTACTTGGTTCACATTAAAAGTAAACTCAGAAGAAAGTTTTGGTGGTGTTAAGTCTATCTAGGACCATTGATGCTAGACCATCTCAAAACACTTGTAATGACTTGGATGGCGTATTAGTTCTGGCACTGCTATTCTAGAACATTTTGAGACTGTTCAATATAATATGGTAGCCCAAGTGACACCATGGAAAGGAGGTAGCTACATGATTTACCACTGTTGAATTTTAAAATGCCTTATGCTGCGCAAACACTGCAATAGCAATGGTGGAAAGCTTACTTTGGGGAGGCAATCCCATTGCTACACAACATGGGCTATGTATATGGGGGACTAATATCCATAGTTCCTTTGTAATTATTTACTACTGTGCAACCCCGTGGTCTTGCTGCTTTAAAAACATTCTTCCAAGGCTGTTGAGAATTTTACTGGTAGAAAAAATGAATATGTTCAAGAGCAGCTGGTGGGATGTTAGCTGCACTTAAATATTGTACAATTAAAGCAGATCCTGAAAACTAAAGATGGATCATTTTGTAAAGTCAAATAAATGTACTTTTGCAAGAATGGCAAACTTGTTTACCAGAATGAGACCAGTTTAAGTACAACTGTGTATCTAGCCATTTTAGGAAAAATCAGTAATCCAAACTTAAAATATTACTGTCATGATTATGACGTGCTTTGTATTTTATTGTATTCTGAAAAGTACTTGAGAGGAGTTTGGTCATTTTAGACATTTCCAAACCCTTTACTGCATCTAACAAAAAAGTATGGCGTAACCAATGTTGCAAGATCATAGGGAAACAACATGATCACTAGAGTCTGAGGAAGCAAGAGAGCGCACTCTGTTCCTAACATTTAAAGAAAGTCAACTAATGAAACACTGACTGCCCCCCTAAAATAGAACTTGTTTTTTTTCAATTATGAACTGGAAGGGTGAATTAAAGCAGCCATACCTTGCAAAGCTGACACTAGCATTCAACAAAGCAAAAAAAAAAACAGCATTAAGGGACAAGTAAAGGTGTTTCACATTACCGCATTTTTTGCTCATATGAATGCTGAAAGCAGCTTTTGTTGACTCACCACCTTTAGGAATTTTAAACACATTAAAATACTACTGCATTAAACACATGAATACAAACTATGCTATCTGGCAACAGACTAAAAATGGTCACAGTTTAGCTTCTGGGATGGCTCTTGGGGACCTCTGTCAAAAAGTTTCAATCCATGTGACTTATTCTCACCCTTCTCCCTCCTTGCCAGACACCCTTCCCATACCTCTTAACTGTACAGATTTTTTCTGGAAAATCACTGGCAAATTACTGAGGATCGAAGTCAGAAAATGACAGACATTTCAGTTACAGACCTCACACTCTCCAGAAAATTCATTCTAATGCAAAAGCTCTCATTCTACCAACTTTCCATGTTTGTAAGAGCAATATTTAAAAATTGTCCCTATTTTTGGGCCTTTGTCCCCAATTATATATGACTTTGTCCAGATCTGTCTTAAGAGGTTGACAAGAGTCCCTTCCACTTGGGCAGCAGAACATTAGGAATAAAAGGGATGTCAGTCCAAGACATCTTCAGTTTTTTTTTTTGCCATGCTAAGCTAAATTATGGTCTATTGCCAGAGTACTGGCTGACATGATGACAATTCACATAGAAATAACCCATGCAAAAGACCACAAAGCTGCCTCTACAGGTTTTAACTTAGCACTGGGCAAAGGAACAGATGAGAAAAGAGAAATACGTCTACAGGATCCAACGGTACCCATCCCCACCCAAGGATGCTATAGAAGGTCAGAAAAGAGGTAGGGAGAGAGGGAATTGATGCTGCAACAGTAAACACACAACTATCTACAATTACAATATGTTCCCAACACAACTGTACTACATTCACAATATGATTTACTGTTGCAGTAAAGATGCCAGAAGAATCCCAAAGCTGCTGCGAGCCACTGGTTATGATATGTTTTGTAAGAAACCTTGACCCTGGATACAAGCATTGTAATATCCCTGCCCCTGGTAAGTCCTAGTGGAATGGGCCCCAACCAACAAGAGCACTTATGAGAAGAATAAAAAAGACATAGATGCAGTGGACTAGCTATTTGGATCTGGCCTTCCCTGCTTGCCCTTAGTAAAGTACTTAATAGATTTTCAAATATGCTTCCTCCTGTATAAAATCTCATTGGTCTGTATACAGCCAAGGAACTTGGGATCCATTCCCCTTTGTTCTGGGCTAATGGAAAGGATTCATGGCCAGGGACAGCCCAGTTTAGTGATTCTGTTATCTTTGGCACAAAAGTTGAAATGGTACTTAAGGTGACACTGTCCTTAAAGAAGACAAAAGTACTTTGTACAAGAGGGGCTGCAACTCACTCTCCTTGCAAAGGGAACTATATCATGATAATTTTCTAGGAGACAATTTAATGGATTGAAAAATGGCTAAGGGGGGGGGGTGTCAAATTTAAGCTTTTAAAACAACTTGATGTCCCATGATAAATATGAACAGTCAAAGTTCAAGTCTTATTTCAAGTGTAGGACCCCTTGAAGAACTGCTCTGCTGGCAACTAAGAGAAGCCCACAAAACAGGTGGTGTGATGGTTGAAATGCACACTTTGCACAGGACTACTCTGTGAAGATCAGGCATGTATAACAGGATCACGGACACAGGTGCTGCATTTCAATACTGGCCTCTCTTGATATACCAAAGAATAAATCTTTCCTATTTAGCTAGGTATTTCACCATATTTGGTTTCACAGCACTCCTCGTAATGAGTTTGTCCTCTGAAAACATATGCCTAAAAGGGGTGAGAGCTAAATCATCCAAGTTATCTGCCTTGAGAATTCCTAGGCTGAGGGTTGGACAAGTGACCACCTTGGTATAAGATGAAAGAGCCAGTGTGAGGAAGCAGAGCAAGTCTGATCCTTACTAAGTACAGTAGATGGGAGAAGTAATGTTGCCTGGACCAAAAGGGTGCACAACCATTTATCTTAAGACCCTGGCAAACAGTGCTGCAGGTAAGGTGTAGAGCAACAAATCTTATCAATTTACACAGAAAAGTTCTTGTTTCTCAGTGCTGATATTCTGGGGCAAACTGCATGTTCTACTTCAGGTTGCATTCCACCCAGGAACCCAAAATCTGATATATCCCTGTACAAGATCCAATCATGGGTCCTTTTTACCCCTGTTCAGCTGGTTTGCTAAATAATGTTTCAGAGATGGTATGTAAAAAAGCCATGAGGGTCAGTCCTAACTCAGGACAGATTCTAAGATTGTAGGTAGGATATGCAGCTGATCAGGCATTTGTAAAGTATAATCTGCAGCTTAGCCAACAGGTACATGAAACAAACAAGACTGTTTAAGTGGCGTTTTTCTACCAGCAAAAGCACAAAAAAAAGTTATGTACTCACCATAATGTTCCATGTTTGCTGTCCAGTATCATTGCCTTCATTTTGCTGGCTGGGTTTGGAACCTAGCATCGGTTCTGACACGGCCTTATACTAAAGCTAGAGAGCTCTTTACTGGATCGAGGCTGCCCTCTATCCCATGACACCTAGTGCAGATACCCAGATCTCGTTTGGTAAGCTAACACTAGACTGACATGAAATTTGTGTAATTGAGAAAAAAAATTACACATGTAAATATATAGAACTATATACACATATGTACAACAAAAGGCACAAATCTTAAAGGGCCCCAGAACAAGAGAGGAGAACAAGATACTGGGCCAAAAGACTCTTCCAAATAATCCAGGAAGGAGGGAGGGATGCAAAAATGAAAGCGAGATACTGAACAAACATGGAATGTTATGGTGAGTACATAACTTCTTTATGCTGTCCATCTCGCCTTCATTTTGCTGGTTGGGACAGTGTCCCCAGCACCAATGTTCTTGGGTGGCTCAAGGAAATAAACTTTTCAGAACAGTGGAACCAAAGGAAGCCCTGTTCCGGGAGATCACATCTACTTTGTAATGAGTAATAAAGGTATGAGGGTTAACTCATGTGGCTGTAGCATAAATTGAATCCAAAGGTGGCTTGAAAGGAAGTGGAGGAAGACACATCTCTAAAGACACAGCTCTAGTAGTGTCCTCGAATTTTACTTGGAAGGTGTTTATGTTGAGAGCTATAAGCATAAGTGATTGTATTTGTAAGCCATTTAGACACTGTAACCTTAGAAAATGGGACTATTTTTCTGTTTTTTGCAAGGATACAAATAGCTGGTCAGATTTCCTGAAATAGTACAGTTGTGTACACTTACCATAAATGTAGATGTTTGAGTGTATTCACTGTTGTAGTCATCACACTTGGGTTATCTGCCTGCAGGTAGCCCTCAGTCAGCCCGAATACCAGAGTCTTGGGACTTCTGCATTGGATGCTGTCCTCTTCCATGACGTCAGGTCTTCGGGTATAAAACATGCAGCAGACGCCATTACATCAGTTTTTCTTGCCCCAGAAGTCAGGAGCCCCCAAAATACGAAGCAATTACATGGTGTGGAACACCTCCAGTAAAAAGTAAATACGATTTCCATAAGATATGGCCAAAAAGAGAATAGGTGGAAAGAATAGAAAAGACGGGGGCAGGAGGGAGGGTAACCAGGAATGCAACAGTGAAGACACTCGAACATCTACATTTACGGTAAGTGTACACAACTGAACTATGCTCTTCGTGTTTCACTGTTGCAGTCATTACATTTGGGTAGATTCCCAAAGCTAAGGATGGGAGGAGGAACTTAGCATTAGGACCAGCTATAAGGCCCTGCAAGACTGCAGTGGTAAAGCCAGCTCTGGATTTAGAGAAAATTGGCAGATGGTGATGCTTGGTGAAAGTATGTACAGAAGCTGTTGCAGAGTCAACATTCTGAATTTTGGGACCACCATGAAGATGTTGAGAATGGACAGATCTAGGATAGGGCACAATCAGCCCTCTTTTCTGGGCACCAGAAAGAGTCTGGAGTAAAAACCCTGCCCTTTGCTCTATAGGCACAGGTTCAATAGCCCTGATACCGAGAAGAGAAAGTACTTGCTTTTTGAGCCTCTGCCCACCGGTTTGGAGGAAGGTCTGGCAACCCACTTGGAGTTGGCCGTGAGTGGAAGTAAAATCTGTATCCCTGGAATACAATGTTTAGGACCCACCGGTCCTGGGTAATGGACATCCAGTTTTGTGCATGCAGGGCGAGTTTTCCTCCTAGAGGTGCAAGTACTTGGGCTTTGCTGGGAAGGAAGATAAGACAAGTCATTGTGAACTTTTTCCATAAGGGGGTGGCTTACCACTCCCTGTTTTAGAGGAGGGAGCACTCCATTGTTTAGACCTCTGCATACCCTAGTCTTGGTGGCCTGTTGCCCCGGGGTTTGAACTGAGAATGTCTGGGAGGGACTGGAAAGGACCAGGTTTTAGAAGGCAAATGCCTACTGAATCTAGGTGGCTGCACCTGTAAAAAATCTTTAACAGTTTGCATAGATTTAGATTTTTCCTCCATCTTTTTAAGAACTAGTTCTGCTTTTGTGCCAAACAATGTTTCCTGGTTTAATGGAGCATCTAGTAATTTTGCTTTGACATGGTCTGGCAAGACAGACCCAGTGACAGCAGCCCTGCAAGATGCTTCTAAGGCATCAAAACCACACTGCAAAGTATGTTTACTAACTTGGTTTGCAGAATGCATTAGCTGTTGTAAATCTTTATTTTCTGTACAATCCGGAAGCCACAACATTTTTTCTTTAATTAGTTCCATAATATGCTGCTGGTACTTCAACATGTGAAACTGGCAATTCAAAGCCCAGATGGCAAGAGTTGCAGAAGTATATACCTTCATACTCCATCAGCCTAAAGCTGTAGAATCCCTGTCCAAAAGGGTAGGGTTTTTGGCTGTAGTAGCCTTAATGCCTTTAGGTCCCTGGGAAATCATCTCTGGATCCGCAGTGGGATTCTTAAAGAGAAAGTTGTGAGAGTCAGGTACTCTGTGATACCGGTCAGCCTTTCTAGGAGCTGGTGGTAAAGTATCAGGAGTAAAAATGGATTCCATGAAGACATCGTCTACAATGTCCAGGACAGGGGGTATAGCTAGAGGCCTGAGCTGGGGCAAGTCTAAAAATTCTCAGGGTCTCTTTGGACGGAGGGCAGTCCTGGCATTCCCAGTGGAAATGCTCTCAAAGTATGCAAGGTTTCACCAAAAGAAAAGTCCTCTGTAGGGGAGGCAGAGGGAATGGAATCCTCTGCATCTGAATCCCAATAGGTAGATAAGGGCATGTGTCCTGGTAATCAGAGTGATCAGAGTCATCGGACTTACGGTATGCAGAATCAGAAGGAAAATCAATTCTTTGTCTATTAGAGGGGGAAGGCTGGCTTCCCCTAATTAAAGTTATATGGTCTTCAACTATTGTAAGCATTTGTTTGTGGCAAGGGAGCTGGAGCATGCGCTTTGGTCATTGGTTTTCTAGGTGTAGTGCTAACTCTGGGCCTGAGAAATTCAGTATTTTTAGTAAAAAAAAAAAGGAAGCTGTGGGTTTAATGAGAACATCAGAAGGTCGGAATACACCCTCAGAAGGCAGTGCCTGCACAGCGGCTCCAGACCCATCCAAGGTAGAGACATCTGCAAGTTCCATAGACGAAGAAGCAACTCGTGGCATAACATACTCGGAATGGGTCTCAGTAGAGGCCTGCAAATCTGTAGAAGCGGGAATCAGGGGCTGCGAAAGCACTGCACTGAGTACCGGTGAACTGGAGACTAGCTGAAAGGAAGCGTCGTTGGCAGTTTTTGACCTCTGTGGTCTGTCTTTATCCTTACATTTTTTTGGAAGATAGACAGTCGAATGGCTTATGGAAGCCATTTCGAAAAACAGAGAATGACAGCGAAAGAATTTAGCAACAACGGTAGCCCAACAAATACTTCCGGCGCTAAAGAAGGCATAAAACCTACAGCGAGGAACGTTGTGGTCTGGGCCTAAACAGATGATGCAGTAAGAATGAAAATCTCTGAGGTATTTGCTTTCCACAGGCAAGACAATTGTTAACTTTTCTGACATTTTTTTAGAGCAAGAAAAAAGGATCCCCAACAGGGTACTTAGCTTTAGAAGACTTCAGATCTGAAACTTGAAAAAACGAAAATTTCAAGTAGCAGCCAACTGGCACTTGCGAACTGCTTCTGCTTCGGGCTCCCACACAGCAAGAAAAGCTGATGTAATGGCGTCAGCTGCATGTTTTATACCCCTGATGACCTGATGTCATGGAAGAGGCAACAGCATCCGATGCAGAAATCCTAAGACTCTGGTATTTGGGCCAACAGAGGGATACCTGCAAGCAGATAACCCAAGTATGATGACTGCAACAGTGAAACATGAAGAAAGTACAGTTGTACACACTTACCATAATTGTAGATGTTACAGTGTATTCACTGTTGCAGTCATTACATTTGGGTTATCTACTTGCAGTAGCCCTCAGTCAACCTGATTAACAAAGTCTTGGGTCCTGCGTCGGTTGCTGTCCCTTCTTCCGTGATGTCAGGTCGTCAGGGGTATAAAACATGCAGCCGACACCATTACATCAGTTTTTCTTGCCCCAGAATTCATGTGCCCCCCCCCAATGGGAAGCCAAAAAAATCTATAAATATACAAGGTTATACCTCCAACAAAAAAGCAAATACACCAAAAAGCTTTTGAGCATAGTAAAGGAGAGTAGAGATACAGCCAAAAAAGGTAAGGGGGCTGGAGGGAGGGTAACCAGGACTGCAACAGTGAATACACTCGAACATCTAAATTTATGGTAAGTGTACACAACTGTACTATGTTCTTCGTGTTTCACTGTTGCAGTCATTACATTTGGGTAGATTCCCAAAGCTAAGGATGGGAGGAGGAACTTAGCATTAGGACCAGCTATAAGGCCCTGCAAGACTGCAGTGGTAAAGCCAGCTCTGGATTTAGAGAAAATTGGCAGATGGTGATGCTTGGTGAAAGTATGTACATAACTCCAGGTAGCAGCTTCTAGGATGTCCCTGGTAGGGACACTTCTGAGAAAGGCTGTAGAGGAAGATGCAGCCCTGGTTGAGTGCGGTCTTATCCCCTGTGGGATAGGTTTTCCGTGGTGCTTGTAGCAGAAATGAATGCAATGGCCTATCCATTTGGAGATGGTTTGCTTTGAAATGGCCTTCCCCTCTGCCCCTGCAGCAAATGCCACCAGCAGCTGTTCAGATTTCTTTTGAGGTTTAGTCCCGTCTAAGTAGAATCCAAGTCGTCTTTGCACATCTAGAGTGCAGTATCCATTTCCCTTTGTTCTGTGGATTAGGAAAGAAGGCTGGCAAATGAATGGACTGATTAAGGGTCACACTGGATACCACCTTGGGCATGAAGGAAGGATTGGTCCTGAGGGACACCCTGTCCCCATGAAATATAATGAAAGGCTCCGCTGCCATAAGGGCCTGTAATTAAGATACCCTTCTTGCTGAAGTGATTGCTAAAAGGAAAGCTGTTATCCAAGAAAGGAACATTAAGTCTGCAGTAGCAGCTGGCTCGAAAGGGGGGAGAGTGAGTTTCTCCAATACAAAGTTAAGGTCCCAGGCTGGAGTTGGCTCTCTCCTGGGTGGTCGTAAGTTTTTGGCCCCTCTGAGGAACTGCTTGAGCAGTGGATGAGAAAAGAGGGGGAGGTTCTGTGTTATAGTGAGCTGAAATGGCAGAGGCGTGAATTTTGATGGAGGACAGGCTGTTGTGAAGCATCTCAGTTAAGTATTGTAAAATCTGAGGTAAATTGGGCACTGCTGTGCTCATCCCTAGAGACTGGTTCCAGGCACAGAATCTTTTCCATTTTTCAGCATAAGATTTTCTAGCACTAGGCCTCCTTGCCTCTAAAATGATATCCATCACTGGTTTACTGAGGGATGGTAAAGGAGAGATTAGGTAATTAGCTAGGCTGCTAGGTTCTGTGTTTGAAGCTGAGGGTGCAGAATCTGGTTCTCCTGCTGAGACAATAGGGTAGGAGTCTGAGGCAGGCGCCATGGAGCCAACAGTGACACACTGCACATGAGGGGGGTACCAGTGCTGGCATGGCCAGTCTAGTGCAATCAAAATCTTCCTTGGTTTGTCTTGTTTGATCTTTAGTAGTACTTTGGAGAGCAAAGGCAGTGGAGGAAAGGCATAAACGGATAGATTTTTCCAGCTGAAGGACAGAGCATCTACTTTCCAAGCTTGTTTGTAGGGAGTCCTTGTGCAAAATTTTTCCAACTGATAGTTCTGGGGGGGGAGGCAAACAGGTCTGTATCCAGGCTCCCCCATTTGCTTGTCAACATGTTGAAAATCCTTGGTTCCAGTTTCCACTCGTGTGGGTCCATGAGGTTTGCTTAGTTCGTCTGCCAGTGTATTTAGCTTTCCTGGAAGGAACTGAGCTTGTAGATGCACTTGGTAGCTCAGGGCAATCTCATGGCTAGTCTGCAGAGGGAGCATAAGAATGTGTCCCCTCCTGCTTGTTTATGTACCACATAACAGTGGCGCTGTCCATCTTTACCATTAATTGTACTGGAAGAATGTGGTCCTTGAAGGATGTCAGAGCATTCTGTACAGCTAACATTTCTTTTTGATTGATATGCAGGTGCATTTGACTTGGGTTCCATTTGCCCAGAATGCACTTCCCTGCCAGGTGAGCCCCCCATGCATAGTCTGATGCATCTGTTGTTAGGGTTTGGGCAGCATGGGGTAGTGTGAATGGTAATCCCTTGTTTTGGTGGCAGGCCTCTGCCCACCAAAGGAACTCTAGGCGTAGGCAAGGTATGACAGAAATCATTGCTTCTAGATCCTGAGAATGTTGACACCATAGACTTTTTAGATACCACTGAAGTTTCTTCATATGCAGTCTTGCATATGGAATTAGAAGAATGCAGGAGGCCATGAACCCCAAAGGCTTGTATTATCTGCCTTGCAGATAGCAGGGTTTTTGTGGCCACTTGTTTGAAGTAGGTTGTCAAATGAATGTTTCTTTGGCGTAAGGAAAGCCATCTGAGAAGTTGCATTCAAGCTTGCTCCCAGGAATTTAATTTGACGACAGGGTAGCAGGTGCGGTTTCTTTTCATTTATGGTGTACCCCAGACAAGTTAGAACCCTTTGTACAAAGGCCAGATGATTCAAAATTATGTCCTGGATTTCTGCCTGAATTAGACAATCGTCCAGTTATGGGTATATTTGAATATTTCTTTGCCTGCAAAATGCAATGACTGGAGCTAGGCACTTTGTGAATACCCTGGGTGCAGTAGATAAGCCAAAGGGCAGTGCAGAGAAAGTACAGTTGTGTACACTTACCATAAATGTAGATGTTTGAGTGTATTCACTGTTGCAGTCATATTTGGGTAATCTATAGGCAGGTTGCCCTCAAGTCGGCCTGAATTCCAAAGTCTTGTGTCCTGCGTCGGTTGCTGTATCCTCTTCCATGACGTCAGGTCATCAGGGTTTATAAAACATGCAGCCGATGCCATTTTCTTTAGTTTTTCTTGCCCCAGATCTCAGGTGCCCCCATAAAGGTAGCAAAAAAAAAAAAAATATATATATATATATATATATATATATATATATAAAGATATATATATATATATATATATATATATATATATATACACACACACACATGCATCAATATAAACTTTACCTTCATCTACAAGCAAATACACCACATCGTTTGTAGGAGATAGAGAAGGAATGAAACGCCAGAATGACAGGGGGAAGGCGGGTGGTAACCTGGATTGCAACAGTGAATACACTTGAACATCTACATTTATGGTAAGTGTACACAACTGTACTATGTTCTTCATGTTTCACTGTTGCAGTCATTACATTTGGGTAGAATCCCAAAGCTATGGATGGGAGGCTGGAGCTAAGACAGCATTAGGTGCGGCTATAAGGCCCTGCAGATCTGCAGTGGCAAAGCCTGCCTTGGACTTAGAGTAGAGAGGCAAATGATAATGCTTTGTAAAAGTGGGAACAGAACTCCAAGTAGCAGCCTCTAGAATGTCTTTGGTTGGTGGTACTCTGAGAAAGGCTGCTGAAGTAGCTGCAGCTCTGGTGGAATGAGACCTAATGCCCTTGGGCACAGGTTTTCCATGGTGTAAGTAGCAGAAATGGATGCAGTTGCTTACCCACTTTGAAACTGCCTGCTTTGAAATAGCCTTTCCTTCTGATCCTGCAGCATATGTCACTAGTAATTGCTCAGTTTTTCTTAGAGCTATAGTCCTGCTCAAGTAGAATCTTAGCTGTCTGTGTATGTCCAAGGAATGCAGAATCCTTTCCCCCTTGTTCTGTGGATTTGGATAAAAGGTTGGCAGATGAATTGTTTGGTTAAGAGCCACACTGGAAACCACCTTAGGCATAAATATAGGATTTGTCCTCAGACACCCTGTCTGAGTAAAATATGATAAAAGGCTCTAAAGCCATGAGGGCCTGTAGCTCTGAAACTCTTCTTGCTGAAGTAATTGCTAGTAGCACAGCTGTTTTCCATGATAAGAACTTTATATCAGCGGTAGCAGCTGGTTCAAATGGAGGCAGAGTGAGCTTTTCCAACACATAATTGAGGTCCCATGCAGGTAATGGTGATCTTCTAGGAGGCCTTAACATTTTGGCTCCTCTAAGACACTGCTTTAGTAAAGGATGAGAAAAGATTGGTGGCTCTGTACTGTAATGAGCTGAAATGGCAGAGGCATGGATTTTAATTGATGAGAAAAATGGGCCTTTGTCAAGCACTTCAGTTAAGTATTGTAATATCTGAGGAATATTTGGTTCTGCTGTATCAGTTCTTTGTGCTTGATTCCAAGCACATAATCTCTTCCTTTTATCAGCATAAGATTTTCTAGTACTAGGCCTTCTGGCTTCCAAAATGACATCCATCACAGCTTTACTGAGAGGTGGTGTTTGTATAACTACATGATTAGCCATCCTGCCAGGTTCAGTGTCTGGAGTTGGTTTTGCATGATCTGATTTTTTTGCTGGGACAGTAGTTGTGGTCCTTGAGGTAAGGTCCAAGATGGGTATAGTTCCTTAGGATTGGGTACCAGTATTGACGAGGCCAGTCCGGGGCAATTAGTATCAAATTTGGTTTCTCGTCTTTCTTTTAGTAGGACCTTGGGAAGAAGAGGCAGTGGGGGAAAGGCGTAAACTGATAGGTTTTTCCAACTGAAGGATAGGGCGTCCACTTTCCATGCTTGTCTGTGATAAGTCCTTGTGCAGAATCTTTTCAATTGATCATTTTGAGGAGAGGCAAATAGATCTATGTCTGGACTCCCCTATTTCTCTGTTATCATGCTTAATACTTGTGGATTTAATTTCCACTTGTGAGGATCCATAAGGTTTCTGCTTAAATCGTCTGCCAGAGTATTTTGCTTTCCTGGCAGGAATTGAGCTTGAAGATGTATTTGGTAGGTCAAAGCTGTCTCCCACAGTGCCATGGCTAATCTGCAAAGGGGGTATGAGTGTGTGCCCCCTTGCTCGTTTATATACCACATGACCGTGGTGTTGTCCGTCTATCAGTAGTTGTCCTGGATGAAGTAAGTCCTTGAAGGCTGTTACGGCATTTTGAACAGCTAGCATCTCTTTCTGGTTGATATGTAGATGCATTTGTTTTGGGGTTCATATACCCTGAATGCATCTTCCTGCCATGTGGGCCCCCAAGGAATAATCTGATGCATCTGTTAAGGTTTGGCTGGCAGGGGGTAGAGTGAAGGCCCGTCCCATGTTTTGGTGACATGCCTTTGCCCACCATAGAAACTCCTGTTGTAGGCAGGGAATGAGAGAAATCATTGTTTCCAGACTGTGAGAATGTTGACTCCATAAACTTTTTAGGTACCATTAGAGTTTCCTCATATGCAGTCTTGCATATGGAATCAGTAGGATGCAGGATGCCATGAAGTCCAAAGCCTGCAGAATTTGTCTTGCAGATAACTGGGTTTTTGTTGCCATCACTTTGAAGTAGTCTGTTGCCTTTGCTTGTCTGGCGTGAGGTAAGCAATCTGGGCAGTTGTATTCAAGTTTGCACCCAGGAATGTTATCTTTTGAGAGGGTACCAGTTGTGATTTCTTTTCGTTTGTGTACCCTAGGCATGTTAGAAGCCTTTTCACAAATGCCAGGTGTTGAAGAAGAATGTCCTTGTTTTCTGCTTGAATGAGACAGTCTTCCAAGTAAGGATATATTTGTATACTTCTTTGTCTGCAAAATGCAATTACTGGTGCCAGGCACTTTGTAAAGACCCTGGGCGCAGTAGATAAGCCAAAGGGCAGTGCAGAGAACTGGTAATGCATTAAGCCAGCCTTGAATCTGAGGTATCTTCTGCACTATTGTCTTATTGGGACATGCAGGTAATGCTTCTTTTAGGTCTAATGTCACCAGCCAAGCATTCTTGCCCAGCATGGGCAGAAGCTGCTGCAAAGTCAGCATTTTGAATTTTGGAATGTCCAGGTATGTGTTCAAAATCCATAAATCCAGTATTGGTCGCCAGGCCTTGTCCTTTCTGAGTACCAAGAACAGTCCAGTAAAAACCTTGTCCTTTTTCCTGTTCTGGTACTGGCTGAATGGCCCCCATATCCATGAGGGACGTAACCTGTTTCTGTGCCTCTGCCCACTGATTTTTTGGCAGATCTGGCCAACCGTTTGCCATTGGCAGAGTGTGGAAATGGAATCTGTATCCCTGTACCCGCTTGTCCTGGGTTACTAACTGCCAATTTTGAGCAAAAAGTGCTATTTTCCCCCTAAGGGTGCTACCAAAAGATAAGTCCTTGGTGTAGGCAGAGGGAAGTCATTGGGGCTGTTTTCTGTAGGGTTACGCTTTATCTCCTCCAGATTTGGAGGTAGACATGCCCCATTGCTTTGACCTGTATGAATCTTGCGCCTGGTATCTGGAACCCTTAGGGCATCCGGATTTGCCCCTTTGAGCTCTGTCTGACACAGGAAAGGACCAATTTTTTGTAGGCCAGTGTCTACTGAATCTTGCTGGCTGCACTTGTAAGAAATCTTAACAGTTTGCATAGACCTAGCTTTGTCTTCCATTTTCTTTAAAATTTCTTCTGCCTTAATCCCAAACAGAGTATCATGCTGTAAAGGTGCATCTAGCAATTTAGCTTTAACATGATCAGGCAAATTTTGTTCCGTTAGCAAGGCATGCCTCCTAATCACAGGTCCAGTAACTGTGGCCCTGCAGGAGGCCTCTAAGGAGTCAAAACCACATTGCAAACTATGCTTTCCAACCTGTTCAGCTGCATGCAATAATTCCTGCAATTCTTTACTTTCTAGACATTCAGAAATCATCATTTTCCGTTTCAGCAATCCCATAACATGTTGTTGATACTTAAGCATATGAAATTGACAGTTTAAGGCCCTGATTGCCAAGGTCGCAGATGTATAAACATTTTTTCCCCATCGGTCCAGTGCCCTTGAATCTCTGTCAGAAGGGGTAGGATTTTTTGCTGAGGCCTTAACTCCCTTTGGACCCTGTGAAATAGTTTCAGGATCAGCAGCAGTGTTTCTAAACAGAAATTTGTGTTAGTCAGGGACAGGGGTTGCCAGATTTTCAGCCCCCCAGGTAGGGACAAAAAAAAAAGGTCTCTCATGGCAAGTTCCGCATTAAACACAAGTAGCTCTGTGTTTAGCGATTTCTGATTGGCCCGTATACCGGCATATGGGCCAATCAAAGATCGCTAAACACGGAGCTTCTCGGGTTTAATGCGGAACACAAGAAGCTCCGGTGTTTAGCAATTTTTGATTGGCCCGTATGCCAGGCACTTTGTAAAGACCCTGGGTGCAGTAGATAAGCCAAAGGGCAGTGCAGAGAATTGGTAATGCATTGAGCCAGCCTTGAATCTGAGGTATCTTCTGCATAATTGTCTGATTAGGACATGCAGGTATGCCTCTTTTAGGTCTAGAGTCACCAGCCAAGCGTTCTTGCCTAGCATGGGCAGAAGCTGCTGCAAAGTCATCATCTTGAATTTTGGTATATCCAGGAATGTATTCAGAGTAGATAGGTCCACTATTGGTCTCCAGGTCTTATCCTTTCTGGGTACCAGGAACATTCTTGAGTAAAATCCTTGTCCCTGTTCTTGCTCTGGTACTTGTTGAATGTCTCCCATGTCCATGAGGGATGAGACTTGTTTTTGTGCCTCTGCCCATTGATTTTTTGGCAGATCCGGCCAGCCGTTTGCATTTGGCAGGGTATGGAAATGGAATTTGTACCCTTGTGACACGATATTTAGAACCCACTTGTCCTGGGTTATAATGTGCCAGTTTTGAGAAAAAAGTGCTAATTTTCCCCCTAAGGGTGCTGCCAGAAGATAAGTGCTTGGTGCAGGCTGGGGGAAGTCATTGGGACTGTTTCCTGTATGGTTGTGATTTGTCTTCTCCAACTTTGGAGGTAGAAGCATCCCATTGGTTTGACCTGTAGGAACCTTGCGCCTGGGATCTGCCTCTAGGGCATCTGGATCTGTCCCTTTGAGGTCTGTTTGAGACAGGAAATGACCAATTCTTTATAGGCCAGTGTCTACTAAACCTAGGTGGCTGTACCTATAAAAAAATCTTTGACAGTTTGCACAGATTTTGCTTTGTCCTCCATTTTCTTTAACACCTCCTCTGCCTTAGCACCAAAGTATCATGCTGTAAAGGTGCATCTAATAATTTAACTTTGACATGATGAGGCAGATTTTGTTCCTTTAACCAAGCATGCCTCCTAATTACAGAACCCATAACTGCGGCCCTACAGGAGGCCTCCAAAGAATCAAAACCACATTGCAAAGTACGCTTTCCAACTTGTTCAGCTGCATGCAATAAATCCTGCATTTCCCTGTTTTCTGCACATTCAGAGTTTAATAACATTTTCTGTTTAAGCAATGCCATAACATGTTGCTGATATTTGAGCATATGAAACTGACAGTTTAAGGCCCTTATAGCCAAGGTAGCAGATGTGTAAACCTTTTTTCCCCATCTATCCAGTGCCCTAGAATCTCTGTCAGAGGGGGTAGGGTTTTTTGCAGCGGAAGCCTTAACTCCTTTGTGACCGTGTGAAATAGTTTCAGGCTCTGCAGCAGGGTTTTTAAAAAGAAATTTATGAGAGTCAGGAACCCTGTAATATCTGCCAGGCTTAACAGGAGCTGGAGGTAAGGAGTCAGGAGTAAGACTAGACTCCGAAAACACATCTACGATATCCAACAGGTGGAATGGCTAGGTGTTGAGGTAGTAAAAGGAAATCCCTGAGCCTCTTTTTAGATTCAGAAAAATCTTGGCTCTCCCAGTGGAAATGCTCCCTCTTGGTATGCAAGGTTTCCCCAAAAGAATAGTCCTCTGGAGGAGAAGCTGAAGGAATAGATTCTTCAGCATCAGAATCCTCATGGGGGAAGAGAATATTTCTGATCAGAAGAAATAGAAACCTGATCTGAAGATTCATAGTCAGTCTCTTGCCTAAGCCTCTTATCAGGAGGGGGATGGGAACCCCTGATCAAGGTAATTAAGTCTTCAGCCATTTTGAGCATCTGATTTTTAGGCATAGAGGCCTGTCCACGTGGCTCGAGTTTGTTTCTTTGCTTTAGAAGGTGCTTTAGTCTTTGCCTTTGAAGCGGAGGATGGTTTAATGTAAAGATGTTTAGGTCTGAATACACCCTCAGAAGCCAGTGAATGCTCAGCGGCTTCAGACCCATCTGAAGGAATAGTATCCGAGGTTCCAATACCTTGAGTTTCCAGCAGCATGGCCGACTCCACATGGGAGTTGGTAGTGGCCTGTGACTCTAAAGTAGCGGGCGTCAGGGGCTGCAAAAGTGCCTCACTGAAAACTGGCTTTGTCGTCGGTTCTGGGCCTCGGTTGTCTATCTCTCTCCTTTTATTTGCGTTTTTTGTGAACTCCGGTAGTCGGATGGCTATCCGACGACATTTCTGGATAATTAAACCGGCATCCAAAATAGTTCAAAGCAAAATCATACAGACGCTTAATAGTGCGTTGGTTAAATCTAGCACAAAACCGACAACCAGCAACATTGTGATCAGGGCCTAGGCAAGGAATACAGTAAGAATGAAAGCCCTTATGAGGTATTTGCTTTCCACAAGAAATACAATTATTAACTTTTTCTGACATCGGTCTGGAGCAAGAAAAAAGTTTCCCCAACAGGGTACTTAGCTTTATTGAAGACTTCGGATCTGAAACTCGAACACGAAAATCTCAGGAGTCGGCCGACCGGCACTTGCGAACTGCTTCTACTTCGGGCACCGCGGGGCAAGAAAGAAAGAAAATGGCGTTGGCCGCAACTTTTATACCCCTGATGACCTGACATCAGGGAAGGGACGACAGCAGCTGACGCAGGACCCAGGACTTTGGAATTCAGGCTGACTGAGGGCAACCTGCCAGCGGGATTACCCAACTGTAATGACTGCAACAGTGAAACACGAAGAACATCTTCCTGAGCCTTGTTGCCAAACAGGCGGTCCTGATTTAACGGAGCATCCAACAATTTAGTTTTTAACATGATCAGACAAAGATTGCTCCTTAAGCCAAGCATGCCTTTTGAGCACTGACCCAGTAACAGCAGCCCTGCAAGAGGCCTCTAATGAATCAAAACCACATTGCAAAGTATGTTTTCCAACCTGTTGCAGAATGCATTAAATCCTGTAATTCTTTATTTTCCACAGAGTCAGGAATCAACATCATTTTCTGTTTAAGCAATCCAATAACAAGTTGCTGATATTTTAACATAAGAAACTGGCAGTTTAAAGCCCTAATGGCCAAGGTTGCATAAGTGTAAACCTTCTTACCCCATCTATCCAGCGCCCTGGAGTCTCTATCAGAAGGGGTAGGATTTTTAGCAGTAAAAGCCTTAATGCCCTTGGGTCCCTGTGAAATAGTCTCTGGATCTGCAATAGGATTTTTAAAAAGGAATTTGTGTGAATCCGGAACCCCGTAATATCGGTCAGGTTTTCTGGGAGCAGGAGGCAAAGAATCAGTGGCCAAACTAGATTCCGAAAAAGCATCAACAATGTCTAGTACAGAAAGAATAGCTAAAGGCCTATGCTGAGGCAGGAGTAAGAAATCCCTAAGACTCTTTTTTGAATAAGTGAAATCCTGGCTTTCCCAGTGGAAATGCTCCCTAAGAGTATATAAGGTTTCACCAAAAGACAAATCCTCTGGAGGGAAAGCAGAGGGAATAGAGTCCTCTGCATCTGAATCCTCATAAGTAGATAAGGGCAAATCCAGATCATCAGAAGAATCAGAATACTGGTCAGAAGATTCATAAACAACTTGAGTCCTAGGTCTTTTTGAAGGGGGAGGTTGGCTTCCCCTGATTAGAGCTATAAGATCTTCAGCCATTCTTATAATTTGTTTTTTAGGCATAGAGGCCTGAGCATGCGGCCTGGGAGTCAGTTTTTTAGGCATGGTTCGAGATTCAGGCCTAAATGAAGAGGGAGGCGTCAGTTTAATATGCAAGTCCATAGGCCTGAATATACCCTCAGAAGCCAGTGCCTGCACAGCGGCTCTGGACCTATCCAAGGTAGAGACATCCGCAGGTTCCATAGTTGAAGCATCTTACAGCATACCGGACTCCGAATGGGTCTCAGTAGAAGCCTGTGAATCAGAAGTAGCAGGTATCAGGGGCTGCGAAAGTGCCGTAATGAGTACCGGCGAACTGGCTTAGGAGAAGCGTCATCAGCAGTTTTGGACATTGGCGGCCTCTGTCTTCATCTTTGCGTTTTTTTGGAATCCCAGTAGTCTGATGGCTAACCGATGACATTTCTGGATAATTAAACAGAGAACCAAAATATTTAGTGGCGAAAATGTACGAACGACGGATAATGCGCTGATTAAAGCACAAAACCGACAGCAAGGTACATCATGGTCAGGGCCTAGGCAAGGAATACAGTATGAATGAAAATCTTTATGAGGTATTTGCTTTCCACAAGTAATGCAATTAACTTTTACTGACATCGTTAAGGAGCAAGAAAAAGTTTCCCCAACGGGGTACTTAGCTTTAGTTTAAGACTTCGGTTCTGAAACTCGAAAAGGAAAATTTCAGGAGTCTGCTGACTGGCACTTGCGAACTGCTTCTGCTTCGGGCACTGCACGGCAAGAAAGGCTGATGTAATGGTGTCGGCTGCAAGTTTCATACCCCTGACGACCTGACGTCATGGAAGAAGGGACAGCAACTGACACAGGACCCAAGACTTTGTTAATCAGGCTGACTGAGGGCTACTGCAAGCAGATAACCCAAATGTAATGACTGCAACAGTGAAACACGAAGAACACCCAGGACTGCAACAGTGAATACACTCGAACATCTAAATTTATGGTAAGTGTACACAACTGTACTATGCTCTTCGTGTTTCACTGTTGCAGTCGTCACATTTGGGTTGATTCCTAAAGCTAGGGGAGGGCGGAGGTAGATTTAAGAAGCATTAGGGCTGGCAATTAGGCCCTGTAAGACTGCTGTGGCAAATCCAGCTCTGGATTTACAAAAGACAGGCAAGTGGTTATGCTTGGTGAAAGTATGCACAGAGCTCCAGTTTGCAGCTTCCAGGATGTCCCTGGTAGGGACTCCTCTGAGAAATGCAGTAGAGGTAGATGCAGCCCTAGTGGAATGTGTTATTATCCCCTGTGGGGTAGGTTTTCCATAGTGCTTGTAGCAGAAATGTATGCAGTGTGCTATCAATTTAGAAATGGTTTGCTTTAAAATGGCCTTCCCCTCTGCCCCTGCAGCAAAGCTGACTAGCAGCTGGTCAGATTTTCTAAGGCGCTTAGTCCTGTCCAAATTGAATCTAAGCTGTCTGTGCACATCCAGAGAATGCATTATCCTTTCCCCTTTATTCTGAGGATTAGGGAAAAAAGTAGGCAAATGAATGGACTGGTTTAAAGCCACACTAGACACCACCCTGGGCATAAAAGATGGTTTAGTCCTGAGGGAAAAGTACAGTTGTGTACACCTACCATAAATGTAGATGTTCGAGTGTATTCACTGTTGCAGTCATTACATTTGGGCAATCTGCTGGCAAGTTGCCCTCAGTCGGCCTGATTAACAAAGTCTTGGGTCCTGCGTTGGTTGCTGTCCCTTCTTCCATGGCATCAGGTCATCAGGGGTATAAAACATGCAGCCGTCATTACCTCAGTATTTCTTGCCCCAGATGTCAGGTGCCCCCCGAATGGGGAGCAAAATAAAATTTTTAAAACACAAATATACCTCCAATCAAAAGCAAATACACCAAAAAGGCTTTTAAGCATAGTAACAAAGTAGAGGTATAGTCAGAGAAAAACAGGGGGCTGCAGGGAGTGTAACCAGGACTGCAACAGTGAATACACTCGAACATCTAAATTTATGGTAAGTGTACACAACTGTACTATGTTCTTCGTGTTTCACTGTTAGTCGTTACATTTGGGCAGATTCCCAAAGCTATGGATGGGAGGGATGGATTTATACAGCATTAGGACCAGCTATAATGCCCTGCAACACAGCAGTGGCAAAGCCAGCTCTGGATTTAGAGAAAATTGGTAAATGATAATGCTTGGTGAAAGTATGAACTGAACTCCAGGTAGCAGCTTCTAAATTATCCTTGGTAGGAACAACTCGTGAGAAAAGCTGCAGAAGTAGATGCTGCCCTGGTGGAATGAGATCTGATCCCCTGGGGGATAGGTTTTCCATGGTGCTTATAGCAGAAATGAAATGCAATGGCTTATCCATTTAGAAATGGTTTGTTTTGCAATAGCCTTTCCCTCTGCCCCTGCAACAAATGCTACCAGCAGTTGTTCAGATTTCCTTCGAGTTTTAGTCCTGTCCAAGTAGAATCTAAGTTATCTGTGCACATCCACTGAATGCAGAATCCATTCCCCTTTGTTCTGCGGATTGGGAAAGAAATTGGAAAATGAATGGACTGATTAAGAGTCACACTGGATACCACCTTGGGCATGAAGGATGGATAGGTCCTGAGTGACACCGTGTCCGCATGAAAGATGATGAAAGGCTCCACTGCCATAAGGGCCTGCAACTCAGATATCCTTCTAGCTGAAGTGATTGCAAGAAGGAAGGCTGTTTTCCAAGAAAGAAATTTTAAGTCTGCAGTAGCAGCTGGCTCGAAAGGAGGTAGAGTGACTTTTTCTAATACAAAGTTAAGGTCCCAGGCAGGGGTTGGAGCTCTCCTGGGTGGTCTCAAGTTTTTGGCCCCTCAGGTACTGCTTGAGCAGAGGATGAGAGAAGAGGGGAGAGGTTCTGTGTTCCAATGAGCTGAAATGGCTGAGGCGTGGATTTTAATTGAGGACAAATGGCCCTTGTGAAGCATGTCAGTTAAGTACTGTAAAATCTGAGGTATGTTGGGCACTACTGTGCTCATTCCTTGAGACTGATTCCAAGCACAGAATCGTTTCCATTTGTCAGCATAAGATTTTCTAGTAATAGGGTCTTCTCGCCTCCAAGATGACATCCATCACAGGTTTGATGAGGGATGCTAAGGGTGAATTTAAGTGATTAGCCAAGCTGCAAGGTTCAATGTTGGAAGCTGAGGGTGCAGAATCTGGTTCTCCTGCTGAGACAAAGGAAGGTGTCTGAGGCAGGTGCCATGGAGATATTTGTGACAATGTGCAGGAGCGGGTACCAGTGCTGGTGTGGCCAGTCTGGAGCAATCAAAATCATTCTTGGTTTGTCCTGTTTTGACTTTTAAGAGAACTTTGCGGAGTAGAGGCAGAGGGGGAAAGGGGCAGACTGATAGGTTTTTCCAGCTGAAGGACAAAGCATCCACTTTCCAGGCTTTTTTGTGGGGAGTCCTTGTGCAAAATTTGTTCAACTGGTAGTTCCGGGGGGAGGCAAATAGATCCATGTCTGGGTTCCCTCATTTGCTTATCAACATGTGGAAAATCCATGGTTCCAGTTTCCACTCGTGTTGGTCCATGAGATTTCTGCTTTGTCCGTCTGTGTATTTAATTTTCCTGGCAGGAATTGAGCTTGTAGGTGCACTTGGAAGCTCAAGGCCGTGTTCCACGATACCATGGCTAGTCTGCAGAGGGGGTAGGAATGTGTACCCCCCTGCTTATGTACCACATAACCATAGTATTGCCAGTCTTTACCATAAGTTGTCCTGGAAGAATGTAGTCCTTGAAGGCTGTCGGAGCATTCTGTACAGCTAACATTTCTTTTTGATTGATATGTAGGTGCATTTGATTTGGGTTCCATTTGCCCTGAATGCACTTCCCTGCCAGGTGAGTCCCCCATGCATAGTCTGATGCATCTGTAGTTAGGGTTTGGGCGGCAGGGGCTAGCGTGAATAACAGTCCCTTGTTTTGGTGGCAGGCCTCTGCGTAGGCAAGGTATGATAGGAATCATTGTTTCCAGGCTTTGACAATGTTGACTCCATAGACTTTTAAAGTACCACAGAAGCTTCCTCGTATGCAGTCTTGCATATGGAATTAAAAGAATGCAGGAGGCCATGAACTCCAAGGCTTGCAGTATTTGTCTTGCAGATAAGCATGGTTTTTGTGGCCACTTCTTTGAAGTAAGTTACCAAATGAATTTGCTTTTCTAGCGTGAGGAAAGCCATCTGGGCAGTTGTATTCAAGCTTGCACCCAGGCATGTAATCTGTTGAGAGGGTACCAGTTCTGATTTCTTTTCGTTTATGGTGTACCCTAGACAAGTTAGAACCCTTTTTACAAACGCCAGATGATTTAGAAGTAAGGCCTGGTTTTCTGCCTGAATTAGACAATCATCCAGATATGGATACATTTGAATATTGCTTTGCCTGCAAAATGCAATTGCTGGAGCCAGGCACTTTGTGAATACCCTGGGCACAGTAGACAAGCCAAAGGGCAGTGCAGAGAACTGATAATGCAAGTAGCCTGCTTTGAATCGTAGGTATCTTCTGCAAGATTCCCTGATTGGGACATGCAGGTAAGTTTCTTTTAAATCTAGTTACCAATCAGGCATCTTTGCGTAGCATAGGAAGTAACTGGTGAAGAGTCAGCATCTTGAATTTTGGAATGTCCAGAAAGATGTTGAGTAGACAGGTCCAAAATTGGACGCCATGATTTGTCTTTTCTGGGTACCAGGAAAAGCCTGGAGTAGAAGCCTTGCCCCTTTTCCTCTTCTGGTACTGGCTGAATAGCCCCCATGTTTAAGAGGGAAAGTACTTGTTTTGGAGCCTCTGCCCACTGATTTGGGGGCAGGTCTGACCACCCGTTTGGTGTTGGCAACATGTAGAAATGAAATCTGTATCCCTGGGACACTATTTAAAACCCATTTGTCCTGGGTTATGAGTTCCCAGTTTTTGCATGAAAAGCAATCTTTCCCGCCAAAGGGGTGGCTAAAAGATAAGTGCTTGGTAATTTTAAAGGAAAGTCATTGAGACTGTTTACCATAGGGGGTGTCTTGTTATTTCCAGATTTGGAAGTGGAGGCCCTCCACTGCCTAGGTCTGAGAGTCCCCTGGGACTAAAACCTGGTGATTTTGGTGTGCCTAAATTTGGCTTGAGAGGATCTAGAAGGAACTGGAAAGGACCAACTTTTGGTAGGCCAGTGCCTACTAAATCTTGGAGGTTGCACTTGTAAGAAATTGTTTACAGCTTGCATAGATTTAGCTTTATCTTACATCTTTTTTAAAACTTCTTCAGCCTTATTGCCCAACAGGCAGTCCTGATTTAAAGGAGCATCCAACAGTTTTGCTTTAACATGATCAGGCAGAGATTGCTCCTTAAGCCAAGCATGCCTTTTAAGCACAGACCCAGTAACAGCAGCCCTGCAAGAGGCCTCTAAAGAATAAAAACCACATTGCAAAGTATGTTTTCCAACTTGTTCAGCAGAATGCAATAAATCCTGTAAATCTTTATTTTCCACAGTCAGAAATCAACATAATTTTCTGTTTAAGCAGTCCAATAATATGCTGTTGATATTTTAGCATATGAAATCGGCAGTTTAAAGCCCTGACAGCCAAGGTTGCAGAAGTATAAACCTTTTTACTCCATCTGTCCAGCGCCCTGGAGTCTATCAGAAGGGGTAGGATTTTTAGCAGTAGAAGCCTTAGGCCCTTAAGAAATGGTTTTAAGATATGCAACAGGATTTTTGAAAAGGAGCTTGTGGGACTCAGGAAAGTACAGTTGTGTACCTGCCATAAATGTAGATGTTATCCTGCTGGCAGGCTACTCGCAGTCGGCCTGAATTTCAAAGTCCTGGTCTGGCATCGGTTTCTGTCGCTTCTTCCCTGACGTCAGTGTGCCAGGGGTATATAAGATGCAGCCAATCCCATTTTCTTCAGTTTTTCTTGCCCCAGATGTCAGGTGCTCCCAAGAAGGTAGGCAATACATATTGCTTATAAAAACATACAGCAAAATAACAATACCTTCATCTACAAGCAAACACACCACATAGGTTGTATAGAATAGAGAAGTATAGATAATTCCCAGCAAAGAAAGGGGGATGGAGGGTGGGTAACCTGGACTGCAACAGTGAATACACTCGAACATCTACATTTATGGTAGGTACACAACTGTACTATGTTCGTGTTTCACTGCTGCAGTCATTACACTTGGGTTGAATCCTAAAGCTGAGGTAGGGTGGCTGGGTCTAAATAGGATTAGGAGTGGCTAAGAGGCCCTGCAGAACTGCAGTGGCAAAGCCTGCTCTGGACTTAAAGAGGTAAGTGATAATGCTTGGTAAAAGTGTACACCGAACTCCCAAGTTGCAGCCTCCAAAATTTCCTTGGTTGGTACTCCTCTGAGAAAGGCTGCTGAGGTGACTGCTGCCCTGGTAGAATGTGGCCTAATATTCTTAGGCACCGACTTGCCATGCTGTGCATAGCAGAAATTAATGCAGTGTCCTATCCATTTTGAAATAGTCTGCTTTGAGATAGCCTTTCCTTGTGATCCTGCAGCATATGCTACAAACAGTTGCTCAGTTTTTCTGAAAGCTTTTGTTTTGTCCAAGTAGAAGCGTAGCTGCTTGTGTATGTCCAAAGAGTGCAGAAGTCTTTCCCCTTTATTCTGGGGATTTGGATAAAATGTTGGCAAATGAATAGTTTGGTTAAGAGCCACACTGGATACTACCTTTGGCATAAATAGGTTCATAGGTTCATACTAGGCTATCTGCCCTAGGGCATTTATAAGCCTAGCCAGAATGTGTTTGGCTTTCGCCACCCATTTTAAATTTATTTTGCTATGCCCTTTTTTGAGGTTAGTATACTGTGCCTCTGTCTAACAGTGACAGAAGTGATACCCGGGGTAAACCTACGATCTCCCATCCACTCATCAAGATTCCTCTTGAAGAGAGTCAATGAGGGACTCTGCCTAACCTGGACTGGGATTTTATTCCAGAGTGAAGGGAGCTCTGGGTTATGAATCTGTCCCTCCAGCATGTCCTACTTATTTCAGTGCTGAGGTTCAAGTCTCTCGAGCACGTAGCTCGATGGGATTTGGATTTTCTGAGGTGCAGCATGTCCATTAATTCCGGGTTGGACATGACTTTATACGTCAGGCACAGATCACCTCTGAACAGGCAGTATGCCACTGAGTAGAGCTGGAGTTTCTTTAACCGGGCAGCATATGGCATTTGTTTGAGCCCTTTGATTCTCTTGGTGAGGTACTTTTGGGGTCTTTCCAGTTGCTGCAGGTGTCTGGTAAGGTACATCCCAAAAGGGGCATTGTACTCAATTATGGGCCTGATGAGGGATGAGTAAAGAGGCACGATGACCTCCCCTGATCTAGATGTGAATCCCTTTCATGATTAGGTGGGCTATATAAAATGTTTTTCTAACAACTTTGGCCACGTGGTTGTCAAATGAGAGATTGCTATCAACTTGGGTCCCCAGGTCCCTAATTACTTCTTCTGTACTTAATGGATTACCACCTATGTGGTAATTTGTGGGCACTTTGTTTTTGCCAAAGGGGATGACTATACACTTTTTGGCATTTAGCTTGAGGCCATGGCTCTGGCACCAGTTGTCTGTTTCTAGGAGGCCCTTTTGGAGGATGCTTGTGTCGGCTGGAGAGTCTATTATGGCGCCCAGTTTGCAGTCATCTGCGAACTTGGTCAGCCACAGTCCTTCCGTGTTGGCCTGTACCTCCGAGAAATATATACCGAAGAGAGGTCCCAGGACTGAGCCTTGTGGGACACCACTTGTAACTGGTTTGGAGTCTGACATGGCTCCAGCAATTCTAACCATGTGGGTTCTGTCCTTGAGCCAGTTTGCAATCCATCTAGTGACATAGGGGTTTATATTTAAGCTGGTGAGCTTATCTATAATACCTGAGTGGGGTATTGTATCGAAGGCTTTTGCGAGGTCCAGGTAGGCTGTGTGGACCACCTTCCCCTCGTCAATGGCCTTGGTGACTGTTTCAAAGAAATTAACCAGGTTTAAGAGGCAGGATCTTCCCTTAAAGCCGAACTGGGTAGGATCCAGTGTCTGTAGGTCCCCAATATCTTTATTTATGAGGTCCATGATGATCCTTTCCATAGCTTTGCAGACCAAGCTAGTCAGGCTTATGGGGTGATAGTTTCCAGGATCCGTTGAAGCACCACCTTTATGGAGAGGGACCACTGTTGCTGTACACCACTCTTTGGGCACATATCCTGTAGTAAGGCTGAGATTGAACAGTAGTTTTATGTTTGGGTTTAGCTCTTCTTGGAGTTCATGTTGGACGCAGCCCGGGACACCGTCTGGTCCCATTGATGCTGTGTTTTTTTGCTTTGGAGAGGGCGGCACTTACCTGAGCATCTGAGATGTCAGGGGGGCAGCACTCTGCTGGGATAGATATTTGCCCTTTGGTGGGGAGTTTGCGCTGAACCTGGCAGCTATGATGTTGGCAATGTCTGTGGGTTCAGTGTATTTTTTGTCATTTTGGACTAATTCTGAGCATATCTGGGAATTACCACCCAGGTTCCTAACATAACTAAAGAAAGCCTTGTGATTATCCTTAGTGTCCTGTGCAATTTTTCTCTCGAAGCTGGCCTTAGACAATTTTGTGTGTGCCCGTAGTTTTTTGCTAATACTGATCAGTGATGCCTTCCCTTTTTGGGATTTTGCTCTATCATTTAGTAGCTTCCTCCTTCTATTGTATAGTTTGTTTATGGCTGGGGTCCACCAGACAGGACGTCTGCCTTTGGAGGATTGTGTCTTGGTTTTATCTGGGATCGCATGATCCATGCATTCCTGAAGGTGTTCATAGAATGCGTTTATAAAGGATTCTGCGGTCTGGGCCTTATTTTCCACAGGCCCGGGGGCTTTGAAGGATTCCACCTCGGTTTTGAGGAGTGTGAAATTTGTTTTAGAAAAGTTTTTCACTGTGGTTTTCTGGGCAGGGGGTGGGGTCGGGATGTGAATATCCAGTGAGATTCGTTTATGGTCTGATCTTACCAGTGAGGGATACACTTCTGGTCTGGAGCATAGAGTCCCCATGTTGGTGATGATCAGGCCCAGTATGTTTTCCCCTCTTGTGGGAGTGGTAACAAGTTGTTCCATAGCATTTGAGTTTATAAATTCTAGGAACCTTTGTGCTAGGGTGTTGCAGCTAGAGTAATGTTCCCAGTTTATGTTTGGGTAGTTGAAGTCGCCCAATATAATGGTGTTTGGAGAGACCTTCATATTTTCCAGTGTTCTCAGAAAGGCCGAGTGGGGTTCCTGGGTTTGGGAGGGTGGTCTGTAGCAGTCTATAAACTGGAAGGCAGTTCTACCCACTGTTAGTTGCACATGGATAGTCTCTGATGCTTCGTGCTTTGCCACCAACCTGAAGATGTGGGTATCTGATGAATATCGATACTCCCCCTCCTTTTGTGGTTCGGTCCAAGTTTTGGGGCTGAAAAGCATGGTATGAGGTATAACCTGGTAGTGCTGGGGTGCTCTCGGGAGCCCTGAACCAGGTTTCTGTTACTGCACAGATATCGATGTTCTCCATGCTAAGGAGAGTTTCGAGTGCGTGCATCTTGAGGTTTAGACTTCTGGCGTTGAGTAGCATTTACTCTTAGTTTCTTATCCCTTGTGATACCTATGGAGGTGGGTTTGTCTTTTGAGCCTTGCCTAAAAAAGGCACTATGGGGGTGGCAAGAGCCTTTGCCAATATCCAAAAGCCCAGGGGTGACAGGTGCAATCCGTCCCTAGCGAAGCATCGTGGCTTGTCGAGCACATCATCCCAAGCTGACAGGCATTGGATCCCCTTTGAATGACACCAGTACTTAAGCCAGTTGTTGAAATTGATCATCTTGTCTTCATATTGTGGCATCATTCTTGGTGAGAGTAAGATGTTACTCAAGGTCAGGATCATACCGGCCTTGGCTACATGCTCAGAGAGCTCCTTTATGTCTCTTTTCATGTAGTCCAGGGAGGTACGTCTCAGGTCATTCACACCAGCATGGACAATGAGTCATATTTGTACTTGCCTTGGAGTGACCTGAGTGCTTGTGTTATGTGGCAGATCCTAGCGCCCGACAGGCTGCTCACCGTGACCCTCTCCTAGTTCAGCCTGGTGAGCGGGACGTCAGTGTGCCTGATGATAGAGTCACCTATTACAAGTGTATCAGGTGTGTTGGGTTTGTCCTTGGAGAAACCCTATCTGGATGAAAAATGATAAAAGGTTCCATTGCCATTAATGCCTGTAACTCTGAGACTCTTCTTGCTGAAGTTATTGCTAGGAGCAGCGCAGTTTTCTATGATAAGAATTTTGTATCAGCTGTATTGGCTGGCTCAAAAGGAGGTAGTGTGAGCTTTTCCAAGACAAAGTTGAGGTCCCATGTAGGTATCGGTGCTCTCCTTGGGGGTCTTATGTTTTTTGCCCCTCTGAAGTACTGTCTTAGCAGTGGATGTGAGAAAATAGGAGGATCCGTATTGTAATGAGCTGAAATGGCAGAGGCATGGATCTTAATTTATGAGAAGGATAGGCCTTTGTCCAGCATCTCAGTTAGGTATTGTAAAATCTGAGGAATATTTGGAACAAGTGGTTCAAGTCCTTGTGCCTGGTTCCAAGCACAGAAACTCTTCCATTTTTCTGCATAAGATGTCCTGGTGCTGGGCCTCCTGGCTTCCAAAATGACATCCATAACAGCTTTAGAGAGAGGTGTGTTCTGAGTGGCTATATTATTTGCCATGCATCCAGATTTAAGGTTCTGAGTTGGCTGTGCAGGATTTGATTTTGTTGAGTCAGAAGATGAGGTATTTGAGATAAAGTCCAGGCTGGGCCGTGAAACAAGCTCTTTAGGATTGGGTACCAGTGCTGGTGTGGCCAGTCTGGGGCAATCAAAATCATTTTTGGCTTCTCTTGTCTGACTTTTAGGAGTACCTTGGGAAGGAGAGGCAGTGGAGGAAAGGCATAAACTGTTAGGGTTTTCCAGTTGAATGATAAAGCATCCACTTTCCATGCTTGTGAGTGACAAGTCCTTGTGCAGAATCTCTAGTTGGCAGTTGTGAGGGGAGGCAAAAAGATCCATGTCTGGGCATCCCCATTTCCTTATCATGCTGAAGACCTGTGGATCTAGTTTCCACTCGTGAGGGTCCATGAGGTTTCTGCTTAGTTCGTCTGCCAGAGTATTTTTCTTTCCTGGCAGGAATTGTGCCTGCAGAGGTACTTGATAGGTCAGTGCTGTGTTCCACAAAGTCATGGCTTGCCTGCAGAGGGGGTAGGAATGTGTACCCCCTTGCTTATGTACCACATAACTGTAGTATTGTCTGTCTTTAGTAATAGTTGTCCTGGCTGTAGTAGATCCTTGAAGGCTGTCACAGCATTCTGTACAGCTAGCATCTCTTTTTGATTGATATGAAGATGCATTTGGTCCATGGGCCACATGCCCTGAATACATTTTCCTGCCATGTGTGCCCCCCCAGGCATAATCCGATGCATCTCTTGTTAGTGTCTGCCTGGCTGTGGGTGAAGTGAAAGGCTGGCCCTTGTTGTGGTGACAAGCCAGTGCCCACCATCGAAACTCCTGTTGCAGGCAGGGAATAAGAGTTATTGTTTCCAGGCTGTGGCAATGTTAAGTCCAAACACTTTTTAGATACCGTTGTAGCTTCCTCATATGCAGTCTGGCATATGGAATTAGCAGGATGCCATGAAGCCCAAAGCCTGCAGAATGTTTCTTGCAGGTAGCTGTGTCGTTGTTGCCATCATTTGAAAGTAATGAGTCAGTTGCCTTTGCTTGTCTGGTGTGAGATAAGCCATCTGGGCAGTTGTATTTAAGCTTGCACACAGGAATATTATCTTTTGAGAGGGCACTAGTTTTGACTTCTTTTTGTTTACTGTGTACCCTAGGCAAATTAGTAATCTTTTTACAAACGCCAGATGCTTTAGTAGAATGTCCTTGCTCTCTGCTTGAATAAGGCAGTCGTCCAAGTAGGGATATATTTGAATTCCTTTTTGTCTGCAAAATGCAATTACTGGTGCCAGGCATTTTGTGAAGACCCTGGGCGTAGTAGATAAGCCAAAGGGCAGTGCAGAGAATTGGTAATGCATTGAGCCAGCTATGAATCTGAGGTATCTTCTGCAAGATTGTCTGATTGGGACATGCAGGTATGCCTCTGAGGTCTAAAGTAACTAGCCAAGCCTTCTTGCTCAGCATGGGTAGAAGTTGCTGCAGTGTCAACATTTTGAATGTTGGAAGATCCAGGAAAGTATTTAGAATAGACAGGTCCAGTATTGGTCTCCAAGCTTTGTCCTTTCTGGGTACCAAGAAAAGTCTTGAGTAAGATCCTTGCCCCTGTTCTTGCTGTGGTACTTTTTGAATAGCCCTCATGCCCATGAGAGCAGAAATTTGTTTGTGTGCCTCTGCCCACTGATTTTGTGGCAGGTCTGGCATACCGTTTGACCTTGGTAGGGTGTGAAAGTGAAACCTGTAACCCTGAGAAACAATATTCAGTACCCATTTGTCCTGGGTGATCATGTGCCAATTTTGTGAGAAAAATGCTAGTTTTCCCCCTAAGGGTGCTGCCAAAAGGTAAGTGCTTAGCATTTGTAGAGGAAAGTCATTGGGACTGTTTCCTATAAGGTTGTGATTTGTCTTCTCTGCCTTTGGGGGCTGAAGCACCCCACTGTTTAGGTCTGTATGAGCCTTGGGGCTGAGATCTGCCTCTTGGGCGTCTATATCTGCCTCTTTGTGGCCTGTCTGACACTGGAAAGGACCAATTTTTAGAAGGCAAGTTACTGCTAAATCTAGTTGGCTGAACCTGTAAGAAATCCTTTACTGTCTGCATTTATTTTGCTTTATCCTCCATTTTCTTTAACACTTCTTCTGCCTTAACACCAAACAAAGTATCATGCTGTAATGGAGCATCCAATAATTTTGCTTTAACATGATCAGGTAAATTCTGTTCTTTTAACCAAGCATGCCTTCGAATGACAGAAAGTACAGTTTTGTACCTATCATAAATGTAGATGTTCAAGTGTAAACACTGCTGCAGTCATCACACTTGGGTTATCCTGCCGTCAGGCGGTCCCCGCAGTCAGCCAGAGTTCCAAAGTCTTGGTCCGGCGTCGGTTGCTGTCGCCTCCTCCCTGACATCAGTGCAACAAGGGTATATAAAAAATGCAGCTGACGCCATTTTCTTCAGTTTTTCTTGCCCCAGATGTCAGGTGCCCCCAAACAGGTAGGCAATTCATATTGCTAGTAAAAAATACAAAAGCAAAGCAAACAACCATTTTTAGTTACCAGCAAATACTCCCCATAGGTAATAAAGGGTAGATGCCCTAGGTAAGTACCAGAAAGTAAGAGGGGAAAGGAGGAAGGGTAACCTGGACTGCAACAGTGTTTACACTCGAACATCTACATTTATGGTAGGTACAAAACTGTACTATGCTCATCGTGTTACACTGCTGCAGTCATTACACTTGGGTGAAGTCCCAAAGCTGAGGTAGGGAGGCTGGATCTATAAGGCATTAGGGGTGGCTATAAGGCCCTGCAGTACAGCAGTGGTGAAGCCAGCTCTGGATTTGGAGTATAAAGGCAAATGGTAATGTTTGGTGAAGGTATGCACAGAACTCCATGTTGCTGCTTCCAAAATATCCTTGGTAGGTACTCCTCTGAGGTAGGCAGTTGAAGTGGCTGTTGCCCTGATGGAGTGAGATCTAATGCTGGTAGGTACAGGTTTCCCATGGTGGGTATAGCAGAAACGTATATAGTGTCCTATCCATTTTGAAATAGTCTGCTTTGAAATGGCTTTTCCCTGTGGTCCTGCAGCATATTCTACCAATAATTGTTCAGTTTTTCTGAAAGCTTTGGTTTTGTCCGAGTAGAAGCGTAACTGTCTGTGAATGTCCAAAGAATGTAGTAGTCTCTCCTCTTTGTTCTGTGGTTTTAGATAGAAAGCTGGCAAGTGAATAGCTTGGTTTAGAGCCACACTTGATACCACCTTTGGCATAAACGTAGGGTTAGTTTGTAAATACACCCTGTCCTGGTGGAAGATGAGGAAAGGTTCCACACTGCCATTAGTGCCTGTAATTCTGAAACTCTTTGTACTGATGTTATTGCCAGTAGCAGAGCAGTTTTCCAAGAGATGTATTTTAATTCTGCTGTGTTAGCTGGCTCAAAAGGAGGTAAAGTTATTTTTTTCCAAAACAAAGTTGAGGTCTCAAGTTGGTGTGGGTGCTCTATGGGGCAGTCTTATGTTTTTAGCCCCTCTGAGGTATTGTTTGAGCAAAGGATTAGAAAAAATTGGTGGATCCATGTTGCAATGAGCAGAGATAGCTGAGGCGTGGATTTTGATGGATGAAAAAGAGAGGCCCTTGTCCAGCATCTCAGTTAAGTATTGCAGTATCTGAGGAATGTTTGGGACAAGAGGGTCAAGGCTGTGCGCTTGGTTCCAGGCACAGAATCTCTTCCATTTAACCAGAGTATGCTTTCCTGGTGCTAGGCCTTCTGGCCTCCAGAATGACATCCATAACAGCTTTGGAGAGAGGCATTGCTTGCTTGGCTAAGGAATTTTCCATGCAGCTAGATTTAAGGTCTTTAGCTGGCTGTGAAGTATCTGATTGTTGTGCTGTCAGCAGCTGTGAGATTTGAGGCAAAATCCAGGGTGGTTCTTGTGCTAAGTTCTTTAAGATTGGGTACCAGTGCTGGCGTGGCCAGTCTGGTGCAATCAGGATCATTTTTGGCTCTTCCTGCCTGGCTTTTATGAGTACCTTTGGAAGGAGAGGTAAAGGAGGGAAGGCGTATACTTGTAGTTTTTTCCAGCTGAATGAGAGGGCATCCACTTTCCATGCTTGTGGATGGTAGCTCCTTGTGCAGAACTTCTGTAATTGGCAGTTCTTTGGGGAAGCAAACAGATGTATGTCCGGGTTCCACCATTTTTATGTTATCATTCTGAATATTTGTGGGTTCAGTTCCCATTCATGTGGGTCCATAATGTTTCTGCTTAGGTCACCTGCCAGTGTGTTTTTCTCTCCTGGCAGGAATTGTGCTTGCAGGTGAACCTGGTAGTTTAGAGCTGTATTCCACAAGGTCATGGCTTGTCTGCAGAGGGGGTAGGAGTGTGTGCCCCCTTGCTTATGTACCACATAACTGTGGTGTTGTCTGTCTTTAGTAGTAACTGTCCTGGATGCAGTAGGTCCTTGAAAGCTATAATAGCATTTTGTACAGCTACCATCTCTTTTTGATTGACGTGGAGATATCTTTGCTCTGTGGGCCACTCGCCCTGGATACATTTTCCTGCCATGTGTACTCCCCAGGCGTAATCCGATGCATCTGTTGTCAGAGTCTGCCTGGCTGTGGGTTGAGTGAAAGGCTGTCCCTTGTTGAGGTGACAAGCTTGTGCCCACCATCGAAACTCCTGTTGTAGGAAAGGAATTAGTGACATAACTGTTTCCAAACTTTGACAGTGTTGAGACCATACGCTCTTTAGGTGCCATTGTAGTTTCCTCATATGCAGTCTGGCATATGGTATTAGTAGTATGCAAGATGCCATGTAGCCCAAGGCCCGCAGAATTCTTCTTGCAGGGAGTTGGGTCTTTGTTGCCATTAATTGAAAATATTGAGTCAGTTGTTTTTGCTTGTCTGGCATGAGATAAGCCATCTGGGCCATTGTGTTCAATCTGGCACCCAGGAATATTATCTGTTGTGAGGGCACTAGTTTTGATTTCTTTTCATTTACTGTGTACCCCAGGCAACTTAACTCTTTTACGTATGCCAGATGCTTTAGTAGAATGTCCTTGCTCTCTCCTTGAATCAGGCAGTTGTCCAGGTATGGATAAATTTGAATTCCTTTATGCCTGCAAAATGCAATTATTGGTGCCAGGCACTTTGGCTTATCTACTGTGCCCAGGGTCTTCACAAAGGGCAGTGCAGAGAATTGATAGTGCATTGAACCTGCTAGAAATCTGAGGTATGTTCTGCAGTTTTGTCTGATAGGGACATGCAGGTATGCCTCTGAGGTCCAAAGTCACGAGCCAAGCTTTCTTGCCCAGCATAGGAAGAAGCTGCTGTGGTGTCAACATTTTGAATTTCAGAACATCCAGGTTAAGTGTTTAGGGTGGAAGGGTCCAGAATGGGTCTAAAGGCTTTGTCCTTTCTGGAACCAGAAAGAGTCTTGAGTAAAATCCTTGTCCTTGTGGTGGTACCTTTTGAATACCTCTCATGTCCATGAGTGCTGTAATTTGTTTTTGAGCCTCTGCCCCTTGATTTGGTGGCAGATTTGGCATTCCTTTTAATCTTGGCAAGGTGTGGAAAAAGTTGTGTCTGTTTCTTTGCTTTTAAGGGGGCCTTAGATTTAAGAGAGGGTTTAATAGTTAACTGGGTAGGTCTGAAAACACTCTCTGTAGCTGTGGAATGCTCAGCTACTTCGGTTTCCTCTGTTGGTTTAGGATCGGTAAACTGAAGGCCTAGTGCATCCGAAGGCCCAGCCAGCTCTACGTGGGAGTTGGAGGTGGTCTGTGGAGGCGGTCGTCAGGGGCTGCATAGGCACCTCGCTGAAAACTGGAGAACCAGCGACTGGCCTAGAAGAGGCCTTGTCATCTGTTTTGGGCCTCGGATGCCTGTCCTTGCGCTTTTTATGCATTGCGGTAGTCGGAATTTCCAACGGCATGGTATAATTGAATTTTCTACCAAAATAATGTCAGGCAAAATCAAACCAACGTTTAATAGTGCGCTTGTTAAACCTAGCACAAAACCGACAACCAGTGACGTTGTGGTCAGGGCCTAGGCATGGAATACAGTAGGAGTGGAAATCCTTATGAGGTATTTGCTTCCCACAAGAAATACAGTTATTAACTTTTACTGAAATTGGTCTGAGGCAAAAAAAGTTTCCCCAACGGGGTACTTAGCTTTTTTAGAAGACTTCGGTTCTGGATTCGGAATGAAAATCTCAGGAGTCGGCTGACCGGCACTTGCGAACTGCTTCTGCTTCAGGCACTGCGCGGCAAGAAAGACTGAAGATGGCATCAGCTGCATCTTTTATACCCGTCATACTGACGTCAGGGAGGAGGCGACAGCAACCGACGCCGGACCAAGAAATTGGAACTCTGGCCGACTGCGGGACCGGCTGACGGCAGGATAACCCAAGTGTATTGACTGCAGCAGTGTAACACGATGAACATCCTGTAACTGCGGCTCTGTAAGATGCCTCTAATGAATCAAAACCACATTGCAAAGTATGCTTTCCCACTTGTTCAGCTGCATGCAATAAATCCTGCATTTCCTTGTTCTCAGGACATTCAGAGCTTGTAAACATTTTCTGTTTTAACAAAGACATTAAACTCCCCCCCCACCCCCGTCTGTCCAGTGCTCTAGAATACCTATCAGAGGGAACAGGGTCTTTTTTGCAGTGGAAGCCTTGACCCCTTTGGGACCCTGAGCAATAGTTTCTGGATTAGCAGCAGGGTTTTTATAAAGAAATTTATGAGAATCTGGAACCCTGTAGTACCTACCTGGCTTAACTGGTGCAGGGGGTAATGAATCAGGAGTCAAACTGGATTCAGAGAAAACATTAACAATATTTAGTACAGGGGGGATAGCAAGAGGCCTGTGCTGAGGCAATAAAAGAAAGTCTCAGCCTTTTCTTGGATTCTGAATAATCCTGGCTCTCACAATGGAAATGTTCCCTCAAGGTGTGCAGGGTTTCTCCAAAAGAGTAGTCCTCAGGAGGAGAGGCTGAAGGGATAGATTCTTCAGCATCAGAGTCCTCACAGGGAGGAAGGGAATATCCCTGTTCTGAAGAGGAATCAGAAGAAATAGAAACCTGGTCAGAGGTGTCATAGTCAGTGTCTTGCCTAGGCCTTTTATCAGGAGGGGGATGGGATCCCCTGATCAAAAGTAATTAGGTCCTCGGCCATTTTGAGCATCTGTTTCTTTGGCATGGATGACTGTCCAGGAGAATGCTGTACTTGGACTTTACCTTGGCTGCTGAAGAGGTCTTGATAGTAAGCTGTGTAGGTCTGAAAACACCCTCAGAAGCAGATGCCTGCTCAGCGGCTCTAGACCCATCTGAGGGAATTGTTTCTGTAGGCCCACTACCTTGAGTTTCCAGAGGACTAGCTGTCTCCACGTGGGAGTCGGAGGCGGCCTGTGGCTCTGAGGTAGCGGGTGTCCGTGGCTGCGAAAGCGCCCCACTGAAAACCGGCGACTGGCCTAGAAGAGGCTTCGTCGTCGGTTTTGGACCTCGGATGCCTGTCTTTTTCTTTGTCCTTGCACTTTTTATGGACTCCGGTCATCAGTTGTTCCGACGGCATTATATAGTTAAACCTTCGGCCAAAGTAATGAAAAGCAAAATCGAACAGACGTTTAATAGTGCATTGGTTGAATCTAGCACAAAACCGACAACTAGCAACGTCATGGTCAGGGCCTAGGCAAGGAATACAGTAAGAATGAAAATCCTTATGAGGTATTTGCTTCCCACAAGAAATACAATTGTTAACTTTTACTGACATCGGACTGGAGCAAGAAAAAGTTTCCTCAACGGGGTACTTAGCTTTATTGAAGACTTCGGATCTGAAATTCAAATTCGAAAATCTGAGTCGGCCGACCGGCACTTGCGAACTGCTTTTGCTTCAGGCACCACGCGGCAAGAAAGACTGAAGAAAATGGCGTCGGCTGCATCTTATATTCCCCTGGCGCTCTGACATCAGGGAAGAAGTGACAGCAACCGACGCCGGACCAGGACTTTGGAATTCAGGCCGACTGCGGGTAGCCTGCCAGCAGGATAACCCAATGACTGCAACAGTGAAACCCGATGAACATCCCTGTAATATCTGTCAGGTTTACAAGGATCTGGAGGCAGGGAATCGGGGGCCATACTGTATTCCAAAAACACAACAATGTCTAGTACAGGAGGTATAGCCAAAGGCCTATGCTGAGGTAAAAGAAGAAAATATGCAAGCCTCTTTTTTGAATCAGATAATTCCTGACTTTCCCAGTGGAAATGCTCCCGTAAGATATGTAAAATTTCACCAAAAGAGAAATCCATAGGAGGGGAAGCAGAGGGAATGGAATCCTCTGCATCAGAATCCTCATAAGTAGGTATGGACAAATCCAGGCCATTAGAAGAGTCAGAAGAAACAGAATCCTGGTCAGAAGATTCATAGTCAAGCTCAAGCCTAGGCCTCTTAGAAGGGGGGGGGGGGTTGACTACCCCTGATTAGAGCAATTAGATCTTCAGCCATTTTGATCATTTGTTTTTTAGGCATAGGGGCCTGGGCATAGGTTTTTCGACATAGATCAAGATTTAGGCCTTAGTACTGAAGGTGGAGTTGGTTTGATATGTGAGTCTGTAGGCCTGAATACACCCTCAGAAGCCGGTGCCTGCACAGTGGCTCTGGACCCATCCAAGGTAGAGACATCCACGGGTTCCATAGTTGAAGTATCTCGCGGCATACCGGACTCCAAATGGGTCTCAGTAGAGGCCTGCGAGTCAGAAGTAGCGGGTATCAAGAGGCTGCAAAAGCGCCTCACTGAGTACCGGCGAACTGGTGACTGGCTTAGGAGAAGCGTTGTCGGCAGCTTTAGACCTCAATGGCCTGTCTTTATCTTTGCGTTTTTTCGAAATTCCGGTAGTCGGATGGTTAACAGACGTCATTTCTGGATAATTAAACAGAGAACCGAAATATTTAGAGGCAAAAATGTACCGACGATCGATAGTGTGCTGATTAAATAAAGCACAAAACCGACAGCAAGGTACATCGTGGTCAGGGCCTAGGCAAGGAATACAGTACAGATGAAAATCTTTGTGTGGTATTTGCTTTCCACAAGTAATGCAATTATTAACTTTTACTGACATCAGTAAGGAGTATGAAAAAGTTTCCCCAACAGGGTACTTGGCTTTAAGTTGACTTTGGTTCTGAAACTCGAAAATGAAAATTTCAAGAGTCGGCCGATCAGCACTTGCGAACTGCTTCTGCTTCGGGCACCGCATGGCAAGAAAGACTGAGGTAATGACATCGGCTGCATGTTTTATACCCCTGACTACCTGATGCCATGGAAGAAGGGACAGCAACCGATGCAGGACCCAAGACTTTGTTAATCAGGCTGACTGAGGGCAACCTGCCAGCAGATTACCCAAATGTAATGACTGTAACAGTGAAACACGAAGAACATCCCTGTCCGCATGGAAGATAATGAAGGGCTCCACTGCCATAAGGGCTTGTAGTTCAGACACCCTTTCTGCTGAAGTGATGACTAGAAGTAAAGCTGTTTTCCAAGAGAAGAATTTCAACTCTGTTGTAGCAGCTGGTTCAAAGGGGGGAAGAGTACATTTTTCCAATACAAAGTTAAGGTCCCAGGCCGGAGTGGGAGCTCTCCTGGGGGGCCTTAAACTTTTGGCTCTTCTAAGGAACTGTTTGACCAGAGGATGAGAGAAGAGGGGTGGCTCAGTATTGCAATGAGCTGAATCTTAATTGAAGAGAAGGATAGGCCCTTGTGGAGCATTTCTGTTAAATAATCTAGTATATGAGGTAAGCTGGGCACCGCTGTGCCCATCCCCTGAGACAGGCTCCAGGAACAGTATCTTTTCCACTTTTCTGAATAGGATTTTCTAGTACTGGGTCTCCTTGCCTCAAGAATGACATCCAGCACCTGCTTACTGAGGGATGCTAGAGGTGAGCTCAGGGGATTAGCCAGGCTGCAAGGTTCAGGGCTTGAAGCTGAGGGTTCAGAATCTGGCCCGCCTGCTGGGACAGCATGGAAGAGGTCTGAGGCAGGTGCCATAGTTGTAGCACTGTCAGACTGCACAAAAGAGGGTAACAGTGCTGGCGTGGCCAGTCTGGTACAATCAGGATTGCCCTTGGCTTGTCCTGTTTGATCTTTAGAAGAACCCTCGAGAGGAGAGACAGAGGGGGAAAGACACAGACTGAGAGGCTTTCCCAGGTAAAGGACAGGGCATCCACTTTCCAAGCATGAGTGTGGGGAGTTCTGGTGCAGTATTTATTCAACTGATAGTTCTGAGGGGAGGCAAACAGGTCCACCTTTGGTGTCCCCCCATCTGTTCCTCAAAAGCTTGAATATTTTGAGTTCCAGTTTCCATTCGTGTGGGTCCATGAGATTTCTGCTCAAATCGTCTGCCAGTGAATTTAGTTTGCCTGGCAGGAATTGAGCTTGTAGGTGCACGTGGTTGCTCAAGGCTGTGTTCCACAGAGCAATGGCTAGTCTTCAGAGTGGGTAGGAATGGGTTCCCCCCCTGCTTGTTTATGTACCACATAACTGTGGTGTTGTCTGTCTTTACCAATAGTTGTCCTGGAAGAATGAGGTCTTTGAAGGCTGTCAGAACATTCTGTGCAGCTAACACTTCTTTTTGATTGATATGCAGGTGAATCTGCTTTGGATTCCATTTGCTCTGAATGCACTGCCCTGCCATGTGAGCCCCCCATGCATAGTCTGATGCTTCTGTTAGGGCTTTGGCAGCAGGGGGTAGAGTGAATGGGAGTCCCTTGTTGTGGTTGCAGGCCTATGCCCACCAAAGGAACTCTGCCCTTAGACAAGGAATGATAGGAATTGTTTCCAGGTCCTGAGAATGTTGACACCATAGACTTTTTAGATACCATTGACGTTTCCTCATATGCAGCCTTGCATATGGAATTAACAGAATGCAAGAGGCCATGAACCCCACAGCTTGCAGTATTTTCCTTGCAGATAGCTAGGTTTTTGTGGCCAGTGGGTTGTCAAATAAATTTGTTTCTCTGGAGTGAGGAATGCCATCTGGGAAGTTGTGTTCAAGCTTGCTCCCAGGAATACTATCTGTTGGCAGGGTACTAAGTGTGATTTATTTTTGCTAATGGTGCACCCCAGTGAAGTTAGAAGTCTCTTTACAAATGCCAGGTGCTATAATAGCAAGTCCTGACTTTCTGCACGAATCAGGCAATCGTCCAAGTATGGGTAAATTTGAATTCTTCTCTGCCTGCAAAAAGCAATGGCTGGAGCTAGGTGCAGTAGATAAGCCAAACGGTTTACCTTTAAATAGGCGATTGCACTTTGTCGAACTGCCACTTCTGAGACGCGTTTTGCATGAACCGAAACTGCGAAAATTTTTAAATGTCGAAAACCATTCTACGTTCAACATTACCGGCCGCACAACACCTCCACACCCATGCTACCATGGGTCAAAAAGGGGAAGGTTTTGCCGTTTGCACATTCAGAATTCGACTTTGGTGACTATCGCATTTCGGCCTTCGCACAAGTCAAGTCACCCATAGCAGGATCAGCATTATAAAGGTAAACCAAGCCAAACTGATAGTGCATAGAGCCTGCCCTGAAGCATAGGTATTTCATGCAAGATTCCCTTATGGGGATGTACAGGTAAGCATCTTTTAAGTCTAGGGTTGCCAGCCAGGAATCCTTGGCTAGTATAGGAAGCAGCTGTTGGAGAGTTAGCATTCTGAATTTTGGAACCACCAGAAAGGTGTTGAGAATAGACAGATCCTTTCCCAGCAGAAATGCTCCCTAAGGGTATGCAAGGTTTCACCAAAAGAAAAATCTTCTGGAGGGGAAGCAGAGGGAATGGAATCCTCTGCATCAGAATCCTCAAAGGTAGATGTTAAAGAATATTCAAAGATCAATTCACGTAAGGTTCAGCAAGGCATTCTTTATTACTTGCAGCAAGGAGACAAAGCATGTAGGTACAAGGTTTGTCTGATTTTCAATAGCTCAGCCTGCTGTTTTTATACAGTTCTTTGCATGTACACTATACAGTTCTCTGCACATACACAGCAAGTGCTTATCAGTTAATTGCTGACTTTTACAAAAACATCTTTCAGAATTTAGCTTGTCCACAGGGCTTAGGTTCATAGGTTCACAGGTTCATACTAGGCTATCTTGCCCAAGGGCATTTATAAGCCTAGCCCATAGTTATTTGGCTTTCGCCACCCCTTTAGTTTGAATAAAACTATGCCTATTATTTTGCTGTGCCTCTGTCAAGCAGTGACACTGAAGTAATCCCTGGGGTATATCTGCGATCCCCCATCCATTGGTCAAGATTCCTCTTGAACAAGGCCAGCGAGGTGCTCTGCCTCACATGTACCGGGATTTTGTTCCACAGCATAGGGAGTCTCTGGGTGATGAATCTGTCCCTCCAGCATGTTCTATTAATAACCGTGTCAAGGTTTAAGTCTCCCGCCCTTGTGGTTCTGAGGGATCTAGATTTTTTGAGGTGAAGCATATTCATCAAATCAGGGTTTGACATGGCCTTATATGTCAGGCACAGGTCACCTCTGAGCAAGCGGTATGAGACTGAATAGAGCTGGAGTTCTTTCAGTCGGGCAGCATAAGACATATTTTTGAGATCCTTTATCCTTTTGGTGAGGAACTTTTGGGGCCTTTCCAGCTGCTGCAGGTGTCTGTTCAGATACATTCCGAATGGGGCATTGTACTCAATCATAGGTCTGAGTGATGAGTACAGGGGGGCGATGACCTCCCTTGATCTAGATGTGAATCCCTTCATGATCAGGTGGGCAATGTAGAAGGTTTTCCTAACTACTTTAGCAACATGAGTGTCAAACGAAAGGCTACTGTCAACCTGGGTCCCCAGATCCCTGATGACTTCTTCTGTGCTCAGTGGATTGCCACCTATATGGTAGCTAGGGGTAACCTTGTTTTTCCCGAAGGGTATGACTATGCATTTCTTGGCATTTAACTTTAGGCCATGGCTCTGGCACCAGTTATCCGCTTCTGTGAGGCCCTTCTGAAGGATATCTGTGCCAGATGTGTTTTCGACTATGGCGCCAGTTTGCAGTCATCTGCAAACTTTGTCAGCCATAACCCTCCTGTGTTTGCTTGTACTTCAGAAAAGTAGATGCCGAACAAGAGTGGACCCAGGACTGAGCCCTGTGGGACACCACTTGTGACAGGCTTTGAGTCTGACATGGCTCCAGCAACTCTGACCCTGTGGGTTCTGTCACTTAGCCAGTTTGCAACCCATCTTGTGATGTATGGGTTTACATTCAAGCTGATGAGTTTTTTGATGATACCTGAGTGGGGTATTGTGTCGAAGGCCTTTGCCAGGTCAAGGTAGGCTGTATGGACTGCCTTTCCCTCATCAATGGCCTTGGTGACTGTCTCGAAAAAGTCAACCAAGTTTAAAAGGCATGATCTGCCTTTGACAAAGCCAAACTGGGTTGGATCCAAAGTCTGCTTGCCCTGTCAAACCCAGTTTCTGAGTTATGGTCCTGTAACTGTCTCCTCCTAACACAACATTTATCTGTTGCTAGTGTGAGGTCCCTATCTCAACATTCCACAGCAAGAACAACAGACTTTTAGGCGTCAGCAGCTTTTACAGAGACCACCAGTATTTACACATTTTACATAGAATAAATGTATTAACTCTTAACCCTTTAAATGCAGAATTGTACACTATACTATGTGTACATTTCTCTAACATTTCCCCCTTTTAATACTTTATTCTTATTGTTTAATGAGTCTAAAACAAGTCCATTTCATCTCTTGACCATTTCCACCCAGGGCCTTGCAGTCAGAGTCATTCGGCTTAGGCTCAAGTAAACAATTTTTCCGTCTCCAATTTTAGTAGTTCTTCATATTCAGTACTTTGTTGGTACAAGGTCTTTGAGACCGAGGCATCTATAGTGCTTTTTACCAGTCCACGCATGCAGGGGACGCAGCAGCATTCACAGAACATCAATATCGCTACAACGCAAATGGTGATCAATAGATTCATCAGGACACTGCCCCAGCCCCCAAACCATTTCTGGAAAAAATCCGTTAAAGGATTTTGACCTGGCTTGGTCAAGGCAGATACTTGCTGAATCACTTCAAGATGGCTATCTATTTCGTGTTCATTGTTGGGGATAAATGAACAGCATTCCTCTTGGACTAATGCACAAGTACCTCCTTTCACCACCAGGTTGAAATCGAGAGCCATACGATTTTGGAGCACTACTGCTCTCATAGCGGTCAGTTCATCTGTCACCAATTCCAAGGCGGAAAAGGTTGCATTGCTCAATGTCTCAAGCTGCTTGGACAACTTTCTCAATTCCCAAATCGATTTTACCGCTCTGTACTGAGGTAGTATGCCGGCCCATGATATGACATCATCACCGAGAGCCATATGGGACAGTCCTTTGTCACTGACGTGAGCCAGATCATGGTGATATATCCATGATGCATCAATTCGGCCTACTGGATTGGCAGGTTTAACTTCTCGAACATTTCGGATTTTCCTTTGAGGTAAAGTTAACGTGTCATATAGCTGGAACTAGGTAGCCCAAAAAGCAGCTTCCAGACCACTTTCTTGGTAGCCATTTATATGCCTTTCTTCCTCACACAAAATAATCTTCCACTTTAATGGTGATGTTGATAAACTCGAAGCGATCCCCAAAATCCTGCTGTCCTCGGAACATTTTCCGATAGTTTCCATTTCATGGACAAAGTTGACTATAGATTTATTAAGTTTTCTTATAGATGAGAAATTTGCCACACAACCCAACTTGTATGCAGTGCAGTTATAAACCACTGTTTTGTTACAATGACTCCATCCTACCCTAGATTTATCAAGTTTCTGAAAACACAGTTCCGTTTTGAAGGAAGGCCAGCTGTAAGGCAACCGCATTTGCAGACGTAATATTAGCCATGTTGCTCAACAAACTTGTCCATGTCTCTGTAACATTTAGTGGAGATGCCACTAAAGGTAATAATCCATGTGCAGTTGGTATAGCTGCACAGATCCAACAATTAGAGACAGTAAGGGTATCTGCATATGTGTACTTGATAGCCTATGTGTTGAAAGCAGGATGCCATGCTGCACGCTTGCTAGGTTCAGTAAATGTGGCAGAAAAGAGAAATGGCCATAGCAGAAAAACAAAGACCACAACAGTCAATGAGATTACCACACAATATTTTTGTGGAAAGGGTTGTCATTCCAGTGTTCTGTTTTCTTTGGTTTTCCCAAAAGGATGGAATTCAACTTTCTTTGATGCAATCATGTCGCTTAATCTGGGTATTTTTATCTTATTCTCTACCCTATAGGACCTTAGCACCGATGACTGCTTCACTGGGTTTGAGACGGATCAGTTCCTATTGATCTGACCCCCCTTTGTAGCCAGACTTTTGTGCTTAGGGTCGCGATGGAGAGGTAAGATCTTTACCCAATTCGAATTTCCTCACTAACTTGCAGTGTGTCAGATGGATCCACGAAGCTCGCTCTGCAATCTTGACTGCAGTCGGTGTCGAAAGAAGCACCTGGTAGGGACCTTCCCACTTCGGTGATGCCCAGTTCTTCCTCTTCACGATCTTGATCCACACCCAGTCTCCTGGAGTTACTGTTATTTCCGGTGCCTTAGTCTGCTCTGAACCTGAAACAGAATTAGACTGCAACAGATGTTTAGAATTTAACAGTTTCTTCATATATTCAGCTAATGTAAGATCAGCTTCCTGGTCTGAAGGCATGAGAGGTTTCCATTGGGGTGTACAATACGCCCTCCCATACAGTTTCGCATATGGGGTCAGCCCTTTTGCTGAGGGAACTGTTCTCATGTTCAACTGTGCCAGGGGTAAACAGTACAGCCAGGTTTTCCCAGTTTCAGCCATTAATTTCCTCAGTTTACTTTTAAGTATACCATTATGTCTTTCAACCAACCCTGCAGACTGAGGATAAGCACAATGATTTTTTAGAGAAATACCAAAAAACTTACTTAGCTGTTGTATAGTTTGGTTTACAAAGTGTGTTCTGTTGTCACTATATATTCTCTCCGGAATGCCAAACCTAGGAACAATTTCCTTCACAAGAACCTTTGCTACTGTAGCTGCATCCGGGTTCCTGGTTGGAAAAGCTTCCACCCACCTCAAGAACCTATCTGTAATGACAAGGCAGTACTTCTTATTTTCACATTTATTTAACTCTATAAAATCCATGCAAATAGTGTGAAATGGGTATGGAGGTGTGGGGAAACTCCCTTGACTGGGCCGCACTGCTCCTTGTGCATGATACTGTTTGCAAATCTGACATGCTAAACAAAATTTTTTTTAGAGTAGTTTGAAAATCCATATGCAGTGAACACCTGATTCACTATCTGTACCATTCCCCCTGTTGAGACATGGCATTGCCCATGGTTCAATAATGCTGCATATCGAAAAAGATTAGAAAGTAATATTGGTTTCCCTTCTTTTGAGATGTACAAACCATCTCTGAAGACAGCCCCCTGTTTTAACCAACGCCTTTTTTCTACCTGTGTGGTCAATGATTGCATTGTTTGTAGCATGTCCAAATTTAAACTTTCAGAGAGTTCTAAATCTTCTACAAGGTGTAAACAAGCTTCTGCAGCTGCTTGCTTTGCAGCAGCATAAGCTCTTGCATTATCTTTTGAAATAATATCCTGCTGTTGTGTGTGAGCTGCACATTTACAGATAGCTAAACACTGAGGTAATTGAATGGAGGTTAAAAGATCCAATATGAGCTGTGCATGATTTATGGGTTTACCAGTTGATGTAATCATACCTCGGTTTTTCCACTGCTGTGCAAACACATGCACCGTGGAAAAAGCATATTGACCGTCAGTAAAAACATTTGCACGCTTACCTTTAGCTAAAGTACATGCATGAGCGAGTGCAATCAATTCTGCCGCCTGTGTGGACAAATGTCGTGGTAAGGGTTTTGCCTCGATAACCTCTGTGTTATTACAGCATAGCCCACTAGGTTCTGTCCTGCTGGGTTCTTTTTGCATGAGCCATCTACATATGTCAGATCAGCATCTGTTAAAGGTATATCTGTGAGGTCAGTGATCCACCTATGAGACCGATTGTAGCCGGCCAGGGTTGGGCGACAGAACCATTTTCTATTTTCATTGAGTATCACCTAAGACCCTTGGTTAACAACAATAGTTTTATTCTTAGAGACAGCAAACAATTTTTACTGGACTTATATGATTACATGAAATATCTACAGGATGATGCCCATTATATTCTAGTTACACTTGACGTTGTGAGCCTTTTCACTGTTATCCCCAATGATTTAGGGGTTCATTACATACAAGAATATCTCAAGAACCATTCTGACTTCACGTTGGTGAAAATAGAGTTTATTGCCCTGCTCTTAGAAACAGTTTTATCCAATAATGTGTTTATGTTTGGAGATGAATTTTTCCTACAAAAGGATGGCGTAGCTATGGGCACGTCCTGTGCCAATAGCTACGCCAACCTTGTTATGGCATGCTGGGAAGAGAATTTCCTGTTTAACACACAACAATTCCAGGAATATGTTGGTTTTTATCGAAGATTTGTCGATGATCTTTTTTTCATCTGGAAAAGTGACAGAGAGAAACTGTTGGGCTTTGTTGAATGTATGAATAACTCCACAGACTTTCTTAAATTCACTTTGAATTACTCAGAAGACCACATCTCGTTTTTGGATGTGAGTATCAACAGGTTGAGTAGTGGGTTACTTAATACAAATATACATAGGAAGTTATGTCATAGGAACACCATCCTACACAGAGAAAGCATGCATCCTAAATACGTGTTCGATAATGTCATGAAGGGCCAGATAATGAGGGCCTCTAGGTTGAACCCTACTAATGAAGGCTATGAGAATGAACTTAAGGAGTTAAAAGCAAGATTTGTGCAGAGGTTATGATGGGAACATTTTGATACTACTGCAATGACAGTAGATACCCTAAGAAACACCAGGGCTAAACCTTATTTTTCGGACCCTTCACCAAATCTAGTGATGGATACCACCCCAGTGTCCAACAAGAACAGAACCTCCATGTTTTTTACTAAAGACTCGATAGACCTGAAACATATTATGGAGAAACATTGGGATCTATTGATGTTAGACCCTGACCTGAAAGATATTGTGGGACCACACCCAAGTATCACTTATAAGAATCAACCGAATTTGAAGAGGATACTGTGTAAACCTAGGAATACTTTAGACACAGGGAGACAAAATACAAAGTTAGTTAATACAAGACCTTGTGGTAAATGTAACCAGTGCATATTCATTGATGAAACAATTAGTTTTATACATCCCATTACTAAGCGCGGTTATAATTTTTATACTAGGACTTCTTGTGATAGTTCAGACATTGTATATATGGCTACCTGCGTGGCATGTGAAGCGTTCTACGTGGGCAAGACCAACAGGTCATTCAGAGAACGCGTTAGGGAGCATGTATACCACATCAGGACTGGACTACTGACTAATGCCTTGGCAAAACATCATGAGGATAGTGGGTTCACCCACACCTTTAAGTTCTTTGTTATTCAGAAGATAGGTAAGAATAGGAGAGGAGGGGACATAATTAACTATACCCTTGAGAATGAAATGAAATGGATTATAAGGCTGAGGGCAGAGCATTATCCAGGCCTGAATGATAAAGTACAAGTTAGACCTTTCCTTAGGAGTAGGAAATTACATGTACCAAAGCAGTAGAGGCAAGATGTTAACTTTCCACACTAAGATTCTTTCTGTATTATAGGTAAATTTATTCCATTGTATGGGAGATTCTTTTAATAATGTATATTTTTTCATATACAATAATTGATATATTATTTTATTTTAGGACGTTTTTGCTTATGTCACCTTGGCCACTAATTGTATGCCTGCTTACCCTCCTCTGTTTGTGAATACCGTTGCTTGGTATCCACTTGTCCTCAATATGTGCATCGTTTTTCCCACGTTGTGGTACAAAAATATTATATGTATTTTTTCTCCTTTTTACCATTATTTTTTGGGTTTTTTAATACCATATATTAAGTTGGTAATATTTAAAATCTTCCTCTTTATGCATTTGTTATAATAGTCTTCTGCATTCATTCTCAGTTTTGTCTCCTTGATGTTGAATATGCCCATCCTATAGATTTATTTCAAGGATTTAGAAAAGAGTGTTATTAGTAGTGGCAATATTTATCAACTATTTATCAACTACTCCCTAACACGTTATTCTCAGGTATTAGCATCCCCTGGTTAGCGGGTTTAACCGCATTATTACATGTGTGTATTCAGGTTGTAAGGTGCATATTCATTTATGAAGGTACACATACCCTCTGGCGTCAATGGTCATTGAGCAGCCAGGAGTTTTTTCGTGGGAGTTTTTTCTATAGTGAATTTAGAACGTGTTTACGTATGTTATGCCTGAGCTGCAGTCGGACTTTGATGAAGGGAGTCCGATTTCTGCTTATTCTATCCATACTCCCTCTGTCCTAACTTTTACCTTTTGCTGTTTTGAATCATTTCTCCGGTTTTTATAAGAGGGAATGGATCTTAATTTTTAAATTTTAACTCTACATTTTAAATTTTAAACTTTATCATTACTGCACTCTATGTATATAGTGGAAACACCAACTAGGCTACTGAACTTGACCGTGTACATTTTATCAGTCGTCTCCTTTAAATGCTAGCTGACGATGTTCCTATGAATGCTGAGTGGTGTATCTGGTTTACGCACCACGTAAGGTTTGCAGAGTAGGAAGGGAACTTGGTTAGGTGTTTATGCAGAGATACTGCTCGTATATTCTTGAGCGGTAAGTGCACTATCAAAACGAACGCTTAACATTGAGCTAAGCGTAATGTAATGCGTGTTTACTGTATGTATCAGGGAGGATCATATTAAGTGAAACATTTTAACCAAACTCTTAGCATCGAACTAAGCTTATTGTTATGTGTGTATGCTGCCCGGATGACCTGCCGGCAGAGAATGTTGTCGTCCTCAGAGAGGATTACTTATAGTAAATGTCTTGTTAGGGACTTTCAGACCTGCATTTACGTTACGTTTATGTTGTGGATGTTTTATGTGAATTCTGCTTTAGCACACTACTATACCATAGTATGTTGAACGAAGTGCATTTTATATCTGTTTAGAAACTGTTTATGTACTAGCATGACAGCAACTGACTTTGTTTAGAGTGTCTTTTTAAAAGAGAAAGTAGGTCATGCTTTTTATTGCACATGTGACGTTTTTACTCAACCAATAGGGGAATGAGTAATGTTTTAAAAGTAGCTGTTTGAATTGTTTGATTGTTATACAGTCTGAAGAAGTTTAATGGCGAAAGCGCTCACTGATATTAAAAGAATTATTGCTCCACATTGCTACTGTTAGCGTGGTGATTTACTTTATTCTATTGGAAACGAAGAGTGGATTAGTGGAAGGTTTTCTTTCACTACATTTATTTCGTGTGGTCTATTTGTTGGCGTATGCTGTTTCTAGGATTTGGATCTAGGCCTTCCTACACCAGCACCTGCTGCTTTTTGGATTATCATTATTGACTTTGCTGGTGTATTCCTACAAATTCAGGTGTAATTTTCTGACTTCATTTATAGATTTATTAAGTTTTCTTATAGATGAGAAATTTGCCACACAACCCAACTTGTATGCAGTGCAGTTATAAACCACTGTTTTGTTACAATGACTCCATCCTACCCTAGATTTATCAAGTTTCTGAAAACACAGTTCCGTTTTGAAGGAAGGCCAGCTGTAAGGCAACCGCATTTGCAGACGTAATATTAGCCATGTTGCTCAACAAACTTGTCCATGTCTCTGTAACATTTAGTGGAGATGCCACTAAAGGTAATAATCCATGTGCAGTTGGTATAGCTGCACAGATCCAACAATTAGAGACAGTAAGGGTATCTGCATATGTGTACTTGATAGCCTATGTGTTGAAAGCAGGATGCCATGCTGCACGCTTGCTAGGTTCAGTAAATGTGGCAGAAAAGAGAAATGGCCATAGCAGAAAACAAAGACCACAACAGTCAATGAGATTACCACACAATATTTTTGTGGAAAGGGTTGTCATTCCAGTGTTCTGTTTTCTTTGGTTTTCCCAAAAGGATGGAATTCAACTTTCTTTGATGCAATCATGTCGCTTAATCTGGGTATTTTTATCTTATTCTCTACCCTATAGGACCTTAGCACCGATGACTGCTTCACTGGGTTTGAGACGGATCAGTTCCTATTGATCTGACCCCCCTTTGTAGCCAGACTTTTGTGCTTAGGGTCGCGATGGAGAGGTAAGATCTTTACCCAATTCGAATTTCCTCACTAACTTGCAGTGTGTCAGATGGATCCACGAAGCTCGCTCTGCAATCTTGACTGCAGTCGGTGTCGAAAGAAGCACCTGGTAGGGACCTTCCCACTTCGGTGATGCCCAGTTCTTCCTCTTCACGATCTTGATCCACACCCAGTCTCCTGGAGTTACTGTTATTTCCGGTGCCTTAGTCTGCTCTGAACCTGAAACAGAATTAGACTGCAACAGATGTTTAGAATTTAACAGTTTCTTCATATATTCAGCTAATGTAAGATCAGCTTCCTGGTCTGAAGGCATGAGAGGTTTCCATTGGGGTGTACAATACGCCCTCCCATACAGTTTCGCATATGGGGTCAGCCCTTTTGCTGAGGGAACTGTTCTCATGTTCAACTGTGCCAGGGGTAAACAGTACAGCCAGGTTTTCCCAGTTTCAGCCATTAATTTCCTCAGTTTACTTTTAAGTATACCATTATGTCTTTCAACCAACCCTGCAGACTGAGGATAAGCACAATGATTTTTTAGAGAAATACCAAAAAACTTACTTAGCTGTTGTATAGTTTGGTTTACAAAGTGTGTTCTGTTGTCACTATATATTCTCTCCGGAATGCCAAACCTAGGAACAATTTCCTTCACAAGAACCTTTGCTACTGTAGCTGCATCCGGGTTCCTGGTTGGAAAAGCTTCCACCCACCTCAAGAACCTATCTGTAATGACAAGGCAGTACTTCTTATTTTCACATTTATTTAACTCTATAAAATCCATGCAAATAGTGTGAAATGGGTATGGAGGTGTGGGGAAACTCCCTTGACTGGGCCGCACTGCTCCTTGTGCATGATACTGATTGCAAATCTGACATGCTAAACAAAATTTTTTTAGAGTAGTTTGAAAATCCATATGCAGTGAACACCTGATTCACTATCTGTACCATTCCCCCTGTTGAGACATGGCATTGCCCATGGTTCAATAATGCTGCATATCGAAAAAGATTAGAAAGTAATATTGGTTTCCCTTCTTTTGAGATGTACAAACCATCTCTGAAGACAGCCCCCTGTTTTAACCAACGCCTTTTTTCTACCTGTGTGGTCAATGATTGCATTGTTTGTAGCATGTCCAAATTTAAACTTTCAGAGAGTTCTAAATCTTCTACAAGGTGTAAACAAGCTTCTGCAGCTGCTTGCTTTGCAGCAGCATAAGCTCTTGCATTATCTTTTGAAATAATATCCTGCTGTTGTGTGTGAGCTGCACATTTACAGATAGCTAAACACTGAGGTAATTGAATGGAGGTTAAAAGATCCAATATGAGCTGTGCATGATTTATGGGTTTACCAGTTGATGTAATCATACCTCGGTTTTTCCACTGCTGTGCAAACACATGCACCGTGGAAAAAGCATATTGACCGTCAGTAAAAACATTTGCACGCTTACCTTTAGCTAAAGTACATGCATGAGCGAGTGCAATCAATTCTGCCGCCTGTGTGGACAAATGTCGTGGTAAGGGTTTTGCCTCGATAACCTCTGTGTTATTACAGCATAGCCCACTAGGTTCTGTCCTGCTGGGTTCTTTTTGCATGAGCCATCTACATAATATGTCAGATCAGCATCTGTTAAAGGTATATCTGTGAGGTCTTTCCTAGATAATGTTGTCTGCTCAATCTCCTGCAGGCAGTGATGTGGAGTACCATCTACAGGGGTAGGGAGCAGAGTTGATGGATTCAGCATTGTGCACCGTTCAATCGTCATGTGAGGCTGGCTCAGCAAAACAGTCATGCAGGAGAGATGTCTAGCTGGGGAAAGGTATGCTACCTTTTCTTGTAACAAAATAATTGCTACTGCATGAGGGACCCTTAGGGTGAGTGGGTGAAACAGAACCACTGAGGCCGAAGCCTGTACTGCCATAGCAGCTGCAACAACTGCCTGAACACAATGGGGTAAGGACTGTGCCACTGGATCTAACTGTGATAAATAATAAGTAATGGGACGTTGCTTATCCCCATGTTGTTGCATCAGGACTGATGTCATATAGCCATGCTTACAATATACAGTTTGAAAAAAGTGCTTGTGATAATTTGGTAACCCCAAGACAAAAGAAGACGCTATTAACTGTTTTAAGTTACAAAAGGTTAAATCCGCCTCCGGTGTCCAAATCACCGGGTCCTGTGCTGCCATAGACTTTTTGTATATGAGGTCAGACAAGGGTGCCACTTCCAAAGCATAGTTTGGAATCCAACTTCGACAGAAGTTAGTCGTACCCAAAAAGGGCATCATTTCCTTTTTGGTAATAGGTTTTGGAGCCTGCAAAATAGCTATTTTTCTATCCTCATCCAAGGTTCTACCTCCATCAAATATTATATAGCCCAAATATTGGATCTGCTTTTTACAAAGCTGCAATTTTTCCTTGTTTACCTTGTGTCCCTCAGCAGCTAAAAATCATAGCAATGCTAGCATATCTTCTCAGCAAGCTTGTAAAGTGGGAGCTGCTAATAAGATATCATCAACATAAAGCAGGATTTGACTATTTCTCGGTGGGCTAAATCTTGCTAAATTACTTGACATCTCTTGTGAGAATGTCGTGGGGCTCTCACAATAACCTTGTGGTAGTCGAGTGTGTGTGTATCTTTTACCCTGATAAGTAAATGCAAACCAGAATCTACTGTCTGGATGTATCAAAATTGAGAAAAATGCATTACTAATATCTACTACAGAAAAATATTTCTGATGAGGTTTTAACACATTTAAGAGTGTATGTGGATCAGGTACCGTAGGTGCCCTAGGTATTACTGCCTCATTTACAGCCTGCAGGTCATGAACCATGCACCACTCTCCATTTGCCTTAACTGGGAACAAAGGTGTATTACATGGTGAATCAGGAGATTCGATTAACACACCACTTTTAAGGAGTGCAGCTATAATGGGCTTTATCCCTGCCTCTGCATCTTTTCTCAGTGGGTATTGACGTTTTTGAGGTCTAAAAGTTGATTTTGGAGTAATCACCACTGGTCCTGCCATGCGAATAAGGCCTACATCTGATTTCCCTGTGGACCACAGTTTATCTGGAATACCTTTCAGAGCATTCTCTTCCTCCTTTAACAGGAGTATTTGTCAAATATTTTTGCAAAAATGTAGGTGTACTGCTGGCTTAGTCCGAGTTACCCAGTTCAATTTTTGTACCTGTACTCCCTGCTCTGAAAGTTCCTCTCTGGTCTGTTTTTCCCCTCTGGTAATATTCCTGCCCAACTCTACCCATTTTGTGTTTTTGTGTTTAGTGAGGCTTACATGTGGTAGGAGGTCAGATTTGTAAAGTGCTGTCATTTCTTTAGGCAGAGAGCAGCTGGCTATGCTATTTCCCATTGTATCCCTGTAACACTAGCCTAGCTGTGGGATATTTAAACAGCTTATCTCTGTAGTCCTCATCTGGCCCTTGTGTGTCACAAAAATACAAGGTGCAGTGCAGTAATGGCTGCTTTTTAATATCTAATGAGGGAAATTTACTAATGGCCAAATCCATTAATTCCTTGGTTACAGTCCCTGGGCCAGTAGTAATCAGGTCCTGACTGTACCAGTAAAACATCGCCTCTTGGCTGCACTACACAGGTATCATGCACTTCGCAGATGTCAGTCTGTCGTTGTGCTTGCATCCCTTGTGTAGTTGGAACCACCGCTATGCCAAATAACTGCATCAAGTCTCTGCCTAAGAGATTTATTGGGCATTTTGCAGACACTACAATTTTACTTCTCTGTAACCCCTCTTACAGGATCTGTGATCATAATTTTGTGTGAGAGAGGCTCCTGGTATAGCTGCCCATTTGCAGCCTTAACAAATATGTAATCTGAAGACCGTGTACACTCTGGTGATTCAGAGGGATGTATCAGGGTCCGTGAAGCCCCAGAATCACACAAAAAGCTAACCTCTCTTCCTTACACCAAAAAGGTGACTTCTGGCTTGGTATCTGCTAAAAAGAGTTCCAAGCACAGAAGTGCCAAGTTCAATACCTCATCACTTTCATTTTCATTGTCATCCCCTCCACCATCCTGTGCTCCCTCCATTTTTACTTCTAAGTTACCATTTATCCTGCTTTGTATTGTAACCCTTTTCCCTGTGCTTCCTATCATATAGTCAGTTATCACCCTTTTGTTCATCCGTCCTTGTCCAATTATTCCCTTTGCAATCCCTCGCCATGTGACCTTTCTTCCCGCATTTAAAACATTCTCCCCTCTTTTTACGTCCCTCAAAATCGTCTGACCGTTGGTCAGACTGTCTACCTTCCCTATTTTTGCCCTTCTTTCCTGGATGTACCACATATACCTCACCCCGTCTTTTAATGAAAATACCTGCATTTTCTTTTTGCTATTAAAGTGCCTCTCAGCATGCCTTGCAAACTCAAGCAGTGGTTGCAATCTGCTTGTATGGTGATCTACCATGTGTTTTGTAATAAAGCTACTAGTAGGAGCACTACTCCCCTTCAGAAACGCATTTTTTAACTGTTGCTCATAGGGGGAGTCTACTGTCTGGTTGTCAGGGATTTGCATCCCACAATTATTAAAAGCGCTCTATGAACCTAGCAAAATAGCGGTCAACTGACTCGCCTTCTTGCTGGACACACTGATTAATACAGGTCCAGTCTGCCCGTGGTTTCCACTTATCAGAAATTCGGTTTGTAAGCCCTGTCACCTGGGCATCTAACCCTACGTTATGTGGAAGGGGTCTCTGCTGAGCATCACGAGGATTCCAATTACCACAGACCATGTGCCAGTCTGGACCTATAATTTGTCTTACCACTTTTCTATCTCTTCTCCATTTAGATTATAGCTTAGCCTCATACCTTGCAGGTCCTCTCAAAATTTTGGAAAGTTGATCCTAGGGTGGGGAATTCCCTCAGTGGCCTTCCTAATATCTTCAGGACTCCAGGGACTATATACTAATAAAGTAGGGTCTTGGTTATCCTGACCGGCTCTGGGATTAGGTACCTCAATACGAGGACAGAGTTCTTCTTCCCCACTAGTCGTGGCCTGGGTTTCACTAAAAAAAAATCGCCAGACTTCGAAATTTTTACCATCATCATCTGTGTTTTTTGTTTTGGACCTAGTCCCTATTGGACCCCTAACTTTAACTAGCTTTATTTTTTACAGAGTTCTCACCTCCTCCTGTGACTACAGGATGTAGAGGAGGCGCTGTGTTGATTATTTGCTCCGTATGCTGGTGGGGGAGGGGGTGCTGAAGCTAGCACTAGGCGGTTATCCTCTATCTAAAAACATTGTTTTAGAATTTTTTTTTCTTTCTGGTCTCTTCGATTTGCTTCCTCCAGCCATCTGTGTGCCTGGGGAACTCCTACCTGTCGCTGTTTTTTTAACTTACCCCTTGGAGTCTGCTTTTAATTGCTTTATCAATTTGAGGAGTGAAGATTTATCTAATTTTCCATCAAAATCATACTTAGTAACCCATTTTGAAAAATATCTAACTATCTACGCGCGATGTTTTTGCACCACAGTTATAATTACCCATTTGCTTACTACGTAGTTACCTTTAGTAATGTTATCTATTACCTTAAATTTTTACGTGTACCACAGATTTTGTTATAGTCTCTTCAGAATGACTGTCTAACCTTTTACTATCCTGTTCACCTAGTCTATGACAGAACTGTTTTTTTTTCTCTCTTCTGTCCCTGACTGAATAAAATACAATCTAACAGAATAAATGCAGTTTTCTTGTCCAACTGAAAAATACAATCTAACAGAATAAATGCAGTTTTCCTGTCCCTGACTGAATAAAATACAATCTTAACAGAATAAAATGCAGTTTTCCTGTCCCTGACTGAATAAAATACAATCTTAACAGAATAAAATGCAGTTTTCCTGTCACTGACTGAATAAAACAGAATAGCAAAAACCTACCTTACCTGAGCCTACGTTGATTGACTACTGATTCGTGGATACCCGTCCTTCAATCGCAGATCAGAAGGTGACTGGCCTCTTGACAACAATTCATTCGGAGGTCTTTATATTGCAGAAGAACTGATTTGGTTTCTTCCTCGTACAGTTTCAGCCACCTGGCCGTCTGATCCGAGGTGAAGAGAGGGCTCCGGCTCGAAGGACCAATCTGTTAAAGAAAATTCAAAGATCAATTCACGTAAGGTTCAGCAAGGCATTCTTTATTACTTGCAGCAAGGAGACAAAGATGTAGGTACAAGGTTTGTCTGATTTTCAATAGCTCAGCCTGCTGTTTTTATACAGTTCTCTGCATGTACACAGCAGGTGCTTATCAGTTAATTGCTGACTTTTACAAAAACATCTTTCAGAATTTAGCTTGTCCACAGGGCTTGCCCTGTAAAACCCAGTTTCTGAGTTATGGTCCTGTAACTGTCTCCTCCTAACACATTTACCTGTTGCTAGTGTGAGGCCCCTATCTCAGCATTCCACAGCAAGAACAGACTTTTAGGCATCAGCAGCTTTTACAGAGACCACCAGTATTTACACATTTTACATAGAATAAATGTATTAACTCTTAACCCTTTAAATGCAGAATTGTACATTATACTATGTGTACATTTCTCTAACAGTAGCTAAGGGTAAGTTCCTGGTAGTCAGAAAAAAAGGACAGTTGTGTACACCTACCATAAATGTAGATGTTCGAGTGTCTTCACTGTTGCAGTCATGACTGTAGGGTTCTCCCCTGCCGGAAGGCAGCCCTCGGTCGGCCAGAATCCCAAAGTCTGGGTCCGGCGTCGGCTGTTCAACCATGCTTCCTGATGTCAGAGCGCCAGGAGTACAAAGCTGACAGCCGACGCCATCTTCTCCAGTTTTTCTTGCCCCAGATGTCAGGAGTCCCAAAATAATACCCTTTGCAAATACACCTCAGAAGAATGGTGAAAAAAGGAACCATAAAAAAGTAAAAATAAGAGGGGACAGGTGGGAGGGAAACCCAGACTTCAACAGTGAAGACACTCGAACATCTACATTTATGGTAGGTGTACACAACTGTACTATGTTCATGTTTCACTGTTGCAGTCATGACTGTAGGGTAGAATCCCAAAGCTGAAAGAAAGGGAGGTGGTCATAAAGAAGAAGGGGCAGCTAAAAGGCCCTGCAAGACTGCAGAGGCAAAGCCTGCCCTTGACTTAGAGTAGAGAGGTAGATTGTAGTGCTTAGAAAAAGTATGCACTGAACTCCAAGTTGTAGCTTCCAAAATGTCTTTGGTAGGAACTCCCCTGAGGAAGGCCACAGAAGTGGCAGCAGCTCTGGTGGAATGAGTCCCAGATACTCCCTGGGATTTGCTTTCCATGGTGTGAATAACAAAATCTGATTCCATGAGCAATCCATTTAGAAATGGTCTGTTTTGAAATGGCTTTACCTTGGGAACTTGAAGCATAAGAAACAAACAATTGTTCTGATTTTCTGATGTCCTTGGTTCTGTCCAGGTAAAAACGTAATTGTCTGTGTACATCCAAGGAATGCAAGATCCTTTCCCCTTTATTTTGAGGAGTGGGGAAAAAAGTTGGCAAGTGGATAGTTTGATTTAAAGCCACTTTAGAAACCACCTTAGGCATGAAGGTAGGATTAGTCCTCAAAGACACCCTGTCTTGATGAAAAATAATATATGGTTCCACAGCCATAAGAGCTTGTAACTCTGAAACTCTCCTGGCAGAGGTTAGGGCTAACAGGATAACTGTCTTCCAAGATAAAAACTTGATGTCAGAAGAGTCAGCCGGCTCAAAAGGAGGCAAGATTAGTTTTTCCAAAACATAGTTGAGATCCCAAGCAGGAATGGGAGGAGATCTAGGAGGTCTTAAATTCTTAGCTCCTCTGAGAAACTGTCTCATGAGCTGGTGGGAAAAGATTGGAGGGTCTGTATTATAATGAGCCGAAATAGCAGAGGCATGTATCTTAATAGAAGAGAAAGAGAGACCCTTATGCAAGAGATCTGTCAAGTAAAGTAAAATAGAAGAAATGTTCGGAAGAGGATCAGAATCCTGAGCCTGCATCCAGGAACAAAATATTTTCCATTTTCCTGCATAAGATTTTCTAGTGCTAGGACATCTGGCTTCTAAAATGACATTCATAACCTGCTTGGGTAGGAAAGAAGAAATCAAAGGCCCTGGATTAACCAGGCCGCCAGGCTGAGAGTGCTGACATGAGAGTGTAGAACCTGACCCTGATGTTGGGACAGAAGGTTCGGAGACTGAGGTAAAATCCAAGGGGGCTCCAGACATAGTTTTTTTTAGAGTTGAGTACCAAAACTGCCGAGGCCAATTTGGGGCCAGCAAGATAATCATCTTGGGCTTGTCCTGTTTTATCTTTAATAATACCCGTGGAGGAAGAGGCGGAAAGGCATCCCGAGAGGTTCCTCCAACTGAATGATAGGGCATCCACTTTCCAAGCTTCTTTGTGGAAAGTCCTGGTGCAAAGATTCTGTAGTTGATGATTGAGATGGGATGCAAAGAGGTCTATATGGGGACATCCCCAGACTGCTGTTATCATCCTGAATATTTTGGTGTCTAGCATCCACTCGTGTGGATCCGAAAGGTTTCTGCTCAGACCGTCTGCCAGGATGTTTTGCTTCCCTGGTAGAAACTGAGCTTGAAGGTCCAGATTGTAAGCTAGAGCTGTGTTCCATAGATCCATGGCTAGTCTGCAAAGGGGGTAGGAATGAGATCCCCCCTGCTTGTTTATGTACCACATAACTGTGGCGTTTGTCTGTCCGTATTAGTAGCTGTCCTGGTTGTAGAAGATTCCTGAAAGCCATTAGGGCTTTCTGAACGGCTAACATTTCCTTTAAATTGATATGCAGGTGCTTGTGTTCCTTTGTCCAAAGGCCTTGCAGACAGTTGCCCCGAAAATGGGCTCCCCAAGCATAATCCGACGCGTCCGTGGTTAGAGTCTGAGTGGCAGGAGGCAGACAGAAGGGTTTCCCTTTGTTTAGAGTACACGCCCTGGACCACCAAAGAAATTCCTTTTGAAGGCAAGGCAGGACAGAGATCAGTATGTCTAAACTGTGGCAATGCTGAGACCATACACTTTTTAGGTACCACTGTATTTTCCTCATGTGTATTCTTGCATATGGTACGAGAAGGATGCAGGAAGCCATGTAACCCAGAGCCTGCAGGAATTTCCTTGCAGATAGTTGAGTTAAAGTTGCCAAGGTTTTGAAAGTTGAAGCCAGCTGTAATTGTTTCTCGGATGTCAGAAATGCCATCTGGGTTGTGGTGTTTAGAAGAGCACCCAGAAAAGTTATCTGCTGTGAGGGTGTCAAATTTGACTGTTTACAGAAAATCCCAGGAACTTGAGGAGGTTTTGTACAAACTCTAGATGCTGGAGTAAGACATCCTTGCTGTCTGCCTGAATTAGACAGTCATCCAGATAAGGGTAAATTTGAATCCCCTTGAGTCTGCAGTAAGCTACTACTGGAGCCAGGCATTTGTTGAAGACCCTGGGTGCAGTAGACAATCCAAAGGGCAGCGCAGAGAATTGAAAGTGCCTCGATCCGGCCTTGAACCGGAGGTATTTTCTGCATTCCTTCCTGATGGGAATGTGTAAATATGCTTCCTTTAAATCCAAAGTTACCATCCACGCATCTTTGGATAGCATTGGAAGTAGCTGCTGAAGAGAGTAAGCATCTTGAATTTCTAGAAAAGTGTTCAAGACTGACAGATCCAGAATGGGTCTCCATGAGTTTTGCTTCCTGGGAACTAGAAAGAGCCTTGAGTAAAAACCTTGTCCCATCTCTGCAAGTGGAACCAGTTCTATGGCTTTCATAGCCAAAAGTGCTTCCACCTGGTTTAAGGCCTCTGTCCATTGATGTTTTGGAAGGTCTGGCCATCCGCTTGGTCTTGGCAGGGTATGAAAATGGAATTTGTAACCTCTTAAAACCACATCCAGAACCCACTTGTCTTGGGTTATACGAGTCCAATTTTGATAAAAAAGAGAAGTTTTCCGCAGAGGGGGGCCTTCCAGGCAAGAAGTTCCTGCAGCCCAACAGAGGGAGTCACTGAGTTTGTTTCCTATGAGTTTGTGACCTATCCTCTCTCCTCCCCCTAGGGGTGGAAGCAGTCCACTGTCTTGGTCTATAAGAGGCTTGTGTTTGAGGCCTTCCTCTGGAGCGTCTATACCCCCTTTGAGGCCTGTCTGAAGTGGGAAAGGACCAATTTTTAGAAGGCCAAATTCCTGCTAAATCTTGGTGGCTGTACTTGCAAGAAATCTTTAACTGTTTGCATGGATTTCGCCTTATCCTCCATCTTTTTAATCACCTCTTCAGCTTTTGATCCAAACAAAATATTATGCTGAACAGGAGCATCCAATAATTTAGCTTTTACTTGTTCTGGCAAATTTTGCTCCTTTAGCCATGCATGCCTCCTAATGACTGTACCAGAGGCAGCAGCCCT